>NW_010405477.1:25401-62693 GCF_000710305.1 Buceros rhinoceros silvestris | reverse complement strand
TTAATTATAATAATAAAAATCTAAATTTTATGAAGTCTTCTCCCTTTGGACTGACTACAATATTAGATGATAGGAGGTGGTATATTCATTTAGGTGAAATTATGCTCACTTGGCTTATACCTTTCTCTACTATGACTCTCTATAAAGCTTCCTGTAAATTTTTTTTTTTTTTTTTGGCGTTACACGTTCTCCTGGCCTCAGTACAAATCTTCCCTCTCTTCGGTGTTAAAGAGCCCCTGTGACTAGGCTTCTGACTGGGCTGTCAGGGACCAGGGAGTTAGCAAAAGTTGGGCAGGATTAGTCTGGGTCTTGGGCTATCCTACAAGGACGAAGCATTGAAAGGATGTGCAGCAGTGCCGTTAGAGAAGTCCTACCTGTGGTTCCAAGAATAATGAAGGTAGTGGACATTGTTTCCTCAGAGCCTTCAAATCAGTCGGTCAGTTGGTGTAAGGTGGAGGCTGTCGCTACGAAGCCTGGCTTGGTGAACGTGGTAAAAGATCTTTCTCCCCCTCCTCCTCTCGTGGTCATGTCCCTCAGCATGAAGACCACTCCCAACCCAAAGACTCACCAGAATGAGGTAAGAAATTGCTCTCATTTTGGTTTGGTTTTGTTCTTTGGCGTGTACAAAGAATTTTCTAAGGCTTGGAAGAACTTTACCTGATAAAACATGTCTAAATAGTTTACTGTGGAATAAACTTTATGTGCTGCAGGCTTTCCAAATAAATTTTTACTGGGGTCTCACCAGCACGTGAACTGTGTGTTCAGGGGGCCTGTTTGGTGAGAATATTTAGTGTGACAGTGGATCCCATGTATTTTTTCAAGCCTTCTATTTTTTTGTTTTGCATGATAGTTATAAATTACTGTCTCTGAACAGCTGTTAATGGATTTTTTTTTTTTTTTGGTAGCACTAATAATGGGTTCTAGGTAAAATGACTGTGTTTTTCTGCTGATAAAGCCGATCTTAAAATAGAATGAGAATTTGGTCTACTGTGAGATCTTTCCTTTTTCCAGAAAAGAGGAGAGATGTAGCTGGCCACTCTCAGTTCTGGACTGCAGACCACAACATGTAGTTAGGCACATTTATCTGTTTTTTAACGTCTCCCTCGCTTAGGAAGAAATTCAGTATTCACTAGTAGGATGGGGTAGTTTTGTCTGGCTAACTGAATGGAATTAAAATTAGGCTGGCAAATTTTTCAAGCAGGATTAGTCCTCTTGGTGAAGTTAAATTTTTTGGGGAAGTAGTATGGGGAATTCCTGGTTTCCAGCCAACATAATGAGACATATGCAAGGTACCAACAGGACTCTGCTTGCCGAGGTGTTTCTAAAGCCTGCTTGCTTTGACTTCTCTTGGGTTTTCCTGACCAGCATCTGAGGAGCCAGGACCTGTTGCCAGCAAAGCAAGCAGAAGCATCAGTAAAACCAGTAGCTTCTAAAGGCTAAAGCCTCTTGGCTGGCTTGACTGCTTGCTTAGGGGCAGCTCTTGCGGAGGCAAGGCTTCTCTGCATGTCCTGCCCTGCTCACATCTCCCCCGCACTTCCTAGAGAGTCCTTTAACTTGTGGGGTCTGTTCAGATTCCAAACAAAATTTGAAAAAGAGTTTTCCAAAATGAATTATTTTTCCTCTCAGATTTCTAAGATAATAATGTAAGAGTAAATCCTGCTTTATTTTACTTGAGTTCAGTTGATAACTTTAAAAAATCTGTTTATAGTTGGAATTAATTTAAAAAAGATCTTTTGTAGAAACAAGAGAAAAGAGATGATGAAACTTTAAAAAAAAAAAAGGAAGAAAAGGGTATTGATAGCAATCGTGTTTATGAAGTTGTTTTTCTGTATCTCCTTGGTGTAGATTGTGGCTGTTGCTGCTCTGATTCATCAGAAATTTCCTCTGGATAAAGCACCCCCTCAGCCTCCTTTTCAGACACACTTCTGTGGTATGTACCTGGAACAGTTCGTGAGTAGAAAAATAATTCCTTCCAAGTTTGCTAACTTTTTATTGAAGGCTTTATTGAAAAAAATCTTCGCTTGAGATGATGCAAAGTAACCGGGATCTATACAGTTTCCTACCATTTTTACTATTTTACTTCATCATGTGTTATCTTGGATTGCTTTCTTCATCCATTAATGTAGACCGTTTACATACTGTCACACAGTTATTTTTAAGTTCTTCTGAACAGATTTAAAAAATAAACATGTCTAATTTATTTATAAACAAGATTTCTTAGGGGGAAGAAGGTCTCTGGCGGCAGTGTCATGGTAGTAAGATCAGCTAAGCTTTGAGATTCAGACCTCAGTCCAAAGTGAAGTGTTAAATGCTCTTGAGAGGAAGTTCTTTGAAAGCTGTGGACCGTAGTTTTAATCTCCAGTGATTATCTGAAATAAGACTTATTAAAATTGTTTTAATATTTTACTAACTACTCGGTTATCTTGAGGACAAGTATTCACATAAGGCTCGCTTTTTAGAATTAAAGGTTAGTTTTCCGAAGCTCCTTTTGTTGTGGATGGGTGCTTACAGGGAGGGCACATTTAAGAACTTGTACGTAAGAACAAATATAATTTCTTTTGCAGCTGTTTCCAAACCAAACGATTGCATTTTTCCTTATGACTTCAAAGAAACCATCAAAAAGAAGGTAATTTCATTTAGCTTTCTGAATGTAGTACCTTGTAAAATACGAACTTCATGTTGCGTTGTGTAAGTTGTATAAGAGAAATATTCAAAGGAATAGCATGATTATTTCATTAGTTTTCCACTCTGCAAACCTAAATCCAGGTATTTATTCTCTGTTGCTTGTAAAAACGGGGGTTTGTGTTCTGTGTGATTCAGTACTGCGGCTAGTTGTGCTCATAAAACAGAGAGACTGTTAGAAAAGAGAGTTAGAAAGCTTTTGTAAAGAGGCTAAAATTGCGATTCTCTTTCATTATACCTGACTAGGTATAGTACTTAGAGTAAACTAGGAGAATTTGTTTCTTCTTTCCTTGGAGAGTAAAGTCTGTTGAAATGTAGAAGACATCCTTTCTAAAGGGTACCGGGAGAGCTGACAGAATAATAAAGTAACCCATTTTTATTTTCCCTCTTTTTGTGTGATCTTAAGCCTGTGAGTGAAGGATGCACACGGAGCATTTTCCTGGTGTGCTTGATTCTTAGGAGGCTCTT
Source organism: Buceros rhinoceros silvestris (assembly GCF_000710305.1). Lineage (NCBI taxonomy): Eukaryota > Metazoa > Chordata > Aves > Bucerotiformes > Bucerotidae > Buceros > Buceros rhinoceros. Next base: position 59,543 of record NW_010405477.1, on the reverse strand, counting down.
AAAATATCACTAGACACCTGCATACAAAAGCAAAATGGAAAAAAGCCTCTGAGAAAAGCTTTCTGTGTCTATGGGAGTGAGAACAAAAAGCCTTGAATTATAGAAGGAAAGGGAGAACTCTGTGGTGCTTTATTATTGTCTCATAGCTAGTAGGGGAGAGGAGATGTTTCCATTTTAAACTTATTGGGTCATTGAAATCGGGTGCTCTCTTGCTCCTTTTAGAATGCTAAAATAGAAATTGCTGCAACAGAGAGAACACTGCTGGGATTTTTCCTGGCGAAGATTCACAAAATTGACCCAGATGTTGTTGTGGTGAGTAGTCCTGAGACTCTGAGAGTTAAATTAAAGCATGCTGTCAGTGGGTCAGCCGTGTTCTTTTTCTTTGTCCCCTTGTAGGTGGGTGGTTTTTTTTAATGTTTATCTTAGAATGCCATATGAATTGAATTTGCTTATAAGACAGCAGGTATACTTTGATACAAAGATGATACGGAATTTTCCCTGACAGCATTTTATACATCCTATTATTTCCCATAATACCCGAAATAGGCGGTATTTCCATAGTACCTGAAACAAGTACTTTTTTTCTTTTCTCAGAAAGACAAAACATGACAAAAAAACCTCTTGTGATTTTTCTAGAAAAATGGGAACTCTTGGTATACTTCAAAGTCTGTTTCAGTTCAGAGGTTCATGTAATTGGTGTCACCATCTAGATTGTGATTATGCTGTAAATCAAAACGATAACCTATACGAATCCATGGGATCTGAGCAAAGTTTTGTAATAAGCATTCTTATGTTTTCTACTATATTGGCAGCTGAGCATTTATTATAATTAACTCATTTCCTTTTTTAGTTATGTTTAATTAATGCACGTTCCTAGCTTTCATTTTGTGGAATTTTGAAGACAGTTTGAAGTTGGTTATGTATCTGAGGCTGGTTACGTACAACTTGACATTACTCTGTAGGTGAATACAAATAATTAAGTGGTGGGAGTAGGATGAAGTGAGCAGTCAGATGCATGATGTTTTCAGCTCACTGCGATTGGTATCCGGTGTTCGCCCCACAGGCTGAGCTTCCTGGCGCTTATGGGAAGGAATCGGGGGAAACCCTTCAGCCAGTGATTTTGAATTGAAGATGCCAGTAGTAAGGGTGTGAGAGCTCTAATCCGAAAAACAGCAGAGCCATGTTAGTGCAATTTAATTTGCACCTGGTTTAATTAGTGCTGTTGGAAAACAAGCTGTATCAATATAGGTAGGACCTCTCTGCTGTGGCTGTAACGCTGCTGCTGTTGATTTTAAGGAGCTTCTGTAGCACAGTATGGCACTACACAGATGTATGTGGCGTGATGAACCCGCGGTTCCTGGTGAATGACTGGTCCACGTAGAGACGTGTTCGTCAGGGTGGCATTTTGCGTGCAGCTGAGGTTCCAGGCCACTTTTATCAATGTCTTTAGCATCGTTTAAACCTCTAAAATACAGCCAGAGTACTTTGATATGTGAATGTTGGTGGCAACATCTTCCTGTCCAGATTTAACACCTACGCCTGTTGTAGGAAAAAATCACATTATTTTGATGTCAATATTGAGACTTTCATGGATGGAGAGAAAAGAAAATACTCATAGCCAAGTTTATATGCTGCATGAAGAATAGGGTTTTTTTTTTGAGAAAGCTTTAAATTCGAATCTCTGATATCAAAGCATAAAGCTGAATTGTGTGTGCTGTGAGCCAGTTATGGAGCTGATTTTTGGTATTCTGCTGAACAGCATTGTTAGTGTTAAGACTAATGAGTACTGTTGATGAATGTTCTCTTAGAAAGTGCTTTCTATGAGAGAGATAATGCCATCAATTAGTTGGAAAAAACCACAAAGGGCAAAGGAATGCCACGCGTGCTAAAGTAAGTCTTTCAATTTGCATTTGTTGTAACCTTTTTTTGTTATTTTTTCTGCTGAAAGGGTCATAATATTTATGGATTTGATCTGGAAGTGCTGCTTCAAAGAATTAATGTGTGCAAAGTCCCTCACTGGTCCAAGATAGGTCGACTGAGGAGGTCCAATATGCCAAAGCTTGGGGTAATAAGATTGCTCAAGTCTTTTAAGCCCCTTTTATGTTGCCTGTGATTAAAAATGAATTAATTTTGCTGAGGAATTGTAAATGTGACACTGATGTATTTTGACCGTTGGTCATGCTGGATTTCATGTGTCCCAGATCAGAAATTATGAATGTTTATATGACTTTTATTACAGTAATAAGCTAAACTAATTTTCAAGTTAGGCTAATTTAGTTTACGTATCTCAACTAGATGATGGTAATGACAGATTAATTGCAGTAGTCTTTACTGTAACAGTCTTTGTCTGCTGTAACTGTAAAATGAGAAAATGTGATTTGGATTGATTGGTGAATCATCAAATAGAGAGCTGCTAAGTTGTTAATTCTGTAGCTCTTAGCATGTATTTGTTCAGAGGACAATGTGTGAGTCTTGGAGTTCTGAAGTGCTGAACGTGACCGTGCTCCTGCCTGTTCCTGGCCTCCGTAGAGGCCAAGATGAGTATTCGTGTGTCGTTTGTTCTGTGACTTTGTTGTCCTGCTGTTACTACAAAAAATACCCTTGAAGGAAAACCAAAATCCATGCACATGTTTGTGTTGGGACTATTCTAATTATAAAAGGAAAAAAAAAAGCATGACAGTTTAAGAATTAAGAGCTAACTAGTAACAAGAGTTAACTAGCTGCTTCTTAATATACACATATGCTAAAAGATACATGGATTCCTTTAGGGCATTATTATAAAGCTTGAGTATTAGTGTCTTAGTAGAGTATTAGAGTATGTAGTGACCAACTGACTTGACTGAGTCTTAGAAGCATGTATTTTGGATAGATGTACTTTGTTAACACTTGTATGTTTCTTTTTTTTGTTTGTTTTTCTCTCGTTGTGTGATATCGTTAAGGGTCGAGGAGGGTTTGCTGAAAGGAATGCTGCCTGCGGTCGAATGATCTGTGATGTAGAAATTTCTGCTAAAGAATTAATTCGTTGCAAAAGTTACCATTTGTCTGAACTAGTCCGTCAGATTTTGAAAACAGAGAGGGTAACAATTCTACCAGAGGAAATTCGAAATACGTACGGGTATGTTGCCGGCTCATGTTTTTAATCCATCACTGGAAAGTAGAATTGCTGTGCATTTCATGCTTGCTTGTTAGATGTGTCCTGGAGATGCTTACATAACATACTGATATTTGAAAACTAAAATACTATCTTAACAGCATTTTGTAAGGTTTCAAGCTACTCATGAGCGGTGGCTTATTACGCAAAACATTGATTTGTGAGAGCGTTGGTTTAGATACACTGATAGGATACGCAAGCTTGAGTTCTGGCATTTTTTTCCAATTCAAAGTGTTTGCTATATGATTCAACGCTGGGGTGCTACAGTTACCACATGTTCCGTACAGCATGTAGGTCTGAACTATTACAGAGTACACAGGAGGCTGATTTTACTTTACTAGTCCATCCCCCTTCTTTTCCCAGCGATTCTCCTCACTTGATGTTCATGCTGGAAAACACCTGGACAGATGCCAAGTTCATTCTCCAGATCATGTGTGAGCTGAACGTTCTGCCACTGGCCCTTCAAATAACAAACATCTCTGGGAATGTCATGGTACATTTTTTTTTTTACTTAACATACACACCCATTGTCCCACAGAAACAGTTGCATGTTTTCCGTGTTTGATTTGCCAGTTTTCATTTCTAAACATTAATTAAGAATACATGATGCTATAAATTTTTTGCTGTAACTAGTGTAAAGAGTTTGGCAGTCCAGTCAAGTAATAATTTAAAACTTCCATAAAAATATCACATTTAAGTTTTGTGGTGATGATACAGAATAACAATAATGCTAGGTGAACTTATAAATAGTTGAAGAATGTTGCTTAGGTCAGTGTTTTCTATGCTGTGCTTTGAATTCTTATTTTGCCCCTCTCTGTAGTCAAGGACAATGATGGGTGGACGATCGGAACGTAACGAGTTCTTGCTGCTTCATGCATTTCATGAAAAAGACTACATAGTGCCGGACAAACAGGTTTTTAAAAAGCCTCCGCAGAAGCTGGTGGGTCCAGTTTTTCCAAGAATTTTTATTAAAAATAAAAAAAAATTCTTCTATGTTTTCAGTTAATAATGGAGAAGCATATGGTTTAAAGGGACAGTGTAACGCCTTTTCCATTGTATCACATGGTATTGACAGAAACTCAGTTGCTCTTCTAGTTTAAAATTGAAATAAGCTAAGTACTTGTCTGAGTAGGGAAATGGTAAAGAAGATAGTCTGTGCTGCTTAATAGATTCCCATTTGCCATACAACTATTCTGCTGATGAACAGAATTTCAATTATAGTTTCTAAGGTGGGTGATCTGAGAATGTGGGTAAAATATCCAAGGTTATTAAAAAAAAATCCTGTGGATAATAGTGTAAATGTATTTATGAAAACTTCTACCTTGTTTGTTAGTAAACAAATTAAAATTTGTATTTCCATTTCACTATATTTTGCTTTTTAGTTTTACTTTTAAGTAAGTTCAACAGTGAATTTCAAAGCAATAATTTCTGTTGATTATGGCATCAAAGAAGTGCTGGAATTTTAAATGATTCAGAATAGCCTTGAACAACTGGGACAAAAATTCTTACTAGAACAAACCAAGTAACCAAATACTCTTTAGGTCAGTAATAGAGTTTTTATTTGTTTCATTAAAGCCCAGACATTGCATTTCTAAAACCTGGATTTTCATTGGGTGGTAATGCTTCCAGGTCATGAGTTGATTCTTCCTGCTGGTGCTGACTTTTACAGCCGTCCAGGAAACGAGTACTAGGGCTACGTCGAATCATGACAATTCCTTAAAATCTTTGTAGTCTCTTGTTAGCAGTTTGTTCCTATAGGAGTTGGTTTGAATGCAGTTTTGACATGTAGAGAGCTTTAATAAGGATCGTGATTAAAAACACCATGTTTTGCATGTATTTGAGAAGGAACTCTGTGCGCTGGCTCCTAATTTTGTATTTAATTTGCCAAAAATAACTTCTTCAACAGTACAGAAATCTTGGGAGACTAGATAATGACTTTCTTAAATGCCAAATGTAGGTGGATGAAGATGAAGATTTTGAAGATCAGAATAAATCAAAGATAGGGAAAAAGAAAGCAGCGTATGCTGGGGGCTTAGTCTTGGATCCCAAAGTTGGTAAGATGTGGCAATTTTCTGTCTTTTTTGAAGTTAGCCAGGTAGGTTGCATTAATGCAGACAGATTGCAGTGAGCGCCATCTGTGTATCTTGTGGAAGTTTGGTGTGGTGGGTTGGGGGCGGGGGGTGCAAACAAGAAAATTCCCAACGTTAATTGTGGAATCACTTATTATTGGGACATTTTTTTGTTAGCTTTTTGTGAGAAGATGATGGTCTTGTAAGGAATTCGGTCTGTATATCTGCGTATAATTTTCTAATGGACACGTAAGTTTTCTTTCGGTTTCTCCTCTGTGTGGGGAAAACTGTACAAGTGTCCTACAGTAACACAGAAGCTATCTGTTCAACTCTGGTGAGTTAATGGGGTTGGATCGTTCCACTTCTGACAGCTTTCGATACTGGGTGATGGTGCATCTCAACAACTGCTCTAAGTGAAGTGTGTCATTTAAATATTAATCGTGGGGTTGGATTAAGTGCTTCAGGAGACTGAGTAATTATGACTTTTGTTTTAAACTCTATTTTAGGTTTTTATGACAAGTTTATTTTGCTTCTCGACTTCAACAGCTTGTACCCATCGATTATCCAGGAGTTTAACATCTGCTTTACCACAGTGCAGCGACTATCATCAGAAGCACAGAAAAGGGCAGAGGTTTGTGTGTGCTTTAACTTGGGACTTGAGTTACACTGTCTTAACCTTCAATGTGTTTTCTGCGAATCGGCTCTTTAAGAAAGTGTTCTTTTTCACTGTTTGCTCTTGGGTTTTTTCTCCCCCTCCTGCACTTAAAAAAAAGTGACTCTTGTTTAAAGATGCATCATAGTAAGTCTTGGTTTGGGAGGTTTTGAATATTATGTGTCTGTGACCTTCCTTTTAGTAATACTCTTACAGAATCTTGGTATGTTCTCTTCCATCTAAATAGAATCTTGGTATCCTCATGAAACTAGATTTTTAGTGAGGCTCTGGTGGCCCTTTTCAGCCTCAGGTCCCCCTGACAGTTTCTGAGCCCCCTTGACCAATTTCATCCTAAGTTGGTAGAGGTTCTGTGAGGTGAAGTTGTCGCAGAATTCACGCAATACCTGAATGAGGGAGGCTCCAGGCTCAAGTCTCATGCGTCTGCATGGGGGAAAGAATGCAATATGAGGTCAGCTCCTATTAGACATGAGGAAAATTATGTTCGTGCCTTGGAGATGTGTCAGGGAGTGACACTGTGGCTGTGTCACTTGTGGGACCAGTTTCATGCTGTTTAGTACAGCATTAAACTCTATTAAACACAACTGACAAACCTCCTGGAGGTGCAGCTCCACATACTGTTCTCTCAGCACCGGTGATGGCCGTGGCTGCTTATGCTCATTTCTCAGCTGTGCTGGCACAGTTGTCAGTGGAACTCTGTTGTAAACTGAAGCAGTGAGCTGGTCAGGCCTAAAGGTTAAACCTGAGGCTTTTATTTTTAACTGGTATCAGCTCACAGATTGAAATTAGTGTGTTGTGTGAAGTAGTTATGGGACGTAGTCCCAAACCAACTGAAATATCAATACCATAGCAGAAATGGGGGGAAAAAAGTATGTAGAACTCTGTCAGTAAGTTCCTTCAGACTCTCCGTGGATTTATTCTGCTTTCTTAAGCATGCTTCAAACTGAAGCAGCTCATTTTTATTTCTGTCAGGGTGTCATTTCTTGTTATGGACCTTCCCAGACTGCTTTACTAAACTTGCCAAGCTCATAGTGTTTCTACTGCTCTTTCTTTGCGTATTTGTCTCTTTCATTGTGCTTCTTCCCATTTTTTGCTGAGCAGCCATTTCTCTGGTTAAGCTGACAAGAAGAATGTGTGCTTTCTGTTAGGTTACTGTTTTGCTGTAATCAAGAGTTGCTTGGGGTGGAGTTTTCATTCTGTTGTTACTGTTGATTTCTCTTTTGTCAGGTATCTTATTCAAAGTATCAGCTCTACACAGCATGTGTTCCATTTTACAGTTCTGAACACCAGAAATTCTTAACACAATAATTAAAAAAGGATGGATTTTTTTCCGCACGGAGAGAGTTGCTTGTGTGTGCACTTTTCTTTATATTTTTGTATCTATCAATATATTCCTATGAGTGAGAGAGAGAGAGAGTGTGTGTGTTTTATTTATCTGGATTTACGGAGTGATATATGTATATAAAGTACACATGCTTTTTAAAAAATAATAATCTTCCTGCTAATGGTCCATGTCCCTCAGGTTTCTCCCAGACAGAGACAGGTTTAGTCCCTGTCCCCCAGCAGGGACTAGGTAATGTAGTTAAATACCACAAAAAGCCCCTCATGCTGCTTGTTTTAAATTGTGCTTTGGGTCCTCTGCAGGAGTGGGTACAAGCTGTGAGGTTTTGGTTTGGGTTTTTTTTCCTCAAGTTTTTCAGTTAACACATTAAAATCTAATTTAAAGCAAAAAAAATTTAAGCAGTGATCATCATTTGACAGGTTGAAGAAGAGGAAGACATTCCAGAGCTTCCGGATCCATCTCTGGAAATGGGAATTTTGCCTAAAGAAATCAGGAAACTGGTGGAGAGAAGGCGCCAAGTTAAGCAGTTAATGAAACAGCCAGATTTAAATCCTGACCTTTATTTACAGGTGTGTTTTACAGAACTCGTTTGATTTTCCTTCCACTCCCCTTCAGTGCTCTGATCAGCTTTGCAGAACAGGGATGATTAGTAGTGAGCAGCGACTGGAATGTGCTTCCCTTTTGGGCCGTCATTGGCGCGGGCGCTGTAAAAAGCTGTAAATGTAATTGTGGACATTACGTTCTGTTCTCTGTTGGCTATGGGTCTGTCATTTTTGCTGGTTATGTTTCTTTTCAGTATGATATCAGACAGAAGGCTTTGAAACTCACCGCTAACAGTATGTACGGCTGCCTGGGATTTTCCTACAGCAGATTCTATGCCAAGCCTTTGGCTGCTTTAGTGACGCATAAAGGGAGAGAGGTAAGTTGTTAAACAGGTCATATACACATGTAAAAAGGGTGAATTTAAGCCACCTACTTTTTCATTTCAAACTTGCTTTGGTGTCAGAACTGTAATTTTTATCTTTCTTGTGCTGCAGAAGTTGGAAAAAAAATTAAACTGGTGTCTAGAAAAGAATTGGATAAATGTCCCCAAGAGTATGACACGTTGAATCTCTAGCTAGAGCCTCATTTTGAATTAAACTGCTTAGTTTCAATGGACCAGATTATGGTGACAAAAAAAATTAAATCACGTTTTTCATGAATTTGCAGTTCTGCTTGGTGGGTTAGTCTTTGACTCCATGGTGTGCTTCAGCTTTAGATGATTTTGTCTTTGGTCAGTCTCTCCTGTGCCCTCTATGCCGAGTTCCTCAAACCCTAAAGGTTGTGACGGGGCTAACTGGTCATGTGGTGACAACGGATTATATATCAGGGTCTTATTTTCAAAAACTGTTTGTTCTTTAAAATGAAGCTCCTCATTAGCCTCAAGAGGCTAGATTTTATTCTAAGAGTTGTTCTTAACTTTATAGGCAAAACTACTTTTGCCGTTGATTAGGATGGCAGTTCAATGCAGACCACACTAGCTTGGTCTCAGGGTGAAAAATAATCATTAAAGATCCAAAATATACTACTGAAATACAGGGTCTCAAAACACATCTTTCATGATGCTGTTTATTAGCTCTTTATAGAAGAGAATACCAAGCAGGAACCTGCAAAAGTGCCAGGAACGTATGTGACAGGATGGCTGGTCAGCCTTTTGTTCAGAGGCACACGCTCCCTGTGATGTGAGGGCACAGCTGTCCTCGTGTGGCCTGGCCAGTGCACTGAAGGTCCCCGTAACAACCGTCAACCGACGTGGAGAGGGACACGTTGTTGCTGATAAGACATCTTTGTTTCTGAAGTCTTCCCATCTAAACCGTTCTCTAGGGAGAAGCCCACATGTGCTGTCCTCCCAGCTGAGGTAACCGGTGTGTTTAACCTTGCACGCATTTCTAACTAGGAAATAATTTCCAGGTTTGACAGCCGTAAATGTGCTGTGCATCTGTGTGAATTCAAAAGCTGGTGTTTCCTTTAAGGAAGCATTGTCTTCACTCTCGTTGTAAGATTCTAATGTATTTATCCACAAGGTTGGCGTGCAAACGTTTGAGTATCATAGCTTTGTATTTTCTAGCAGTATTTTACAAGTCATGAGTTTGACTCCTTGGGTGTTTTATGATCTCCATTAGCCATATGGAGTGCCTGCCACAAACTGGGTATTGTGTGCATACTTGAGCTTTTGGCTGCTGTTGAAGGGGGAGTGCGAAATAATTTTTCTTTGCATGTATAGTGAATTCTCAATTGTCTGTGAGTTACCAGTTATGAGATAATGATGTATAAAATTCTGCATTATGTTCCAGAATGATGGCAGAATGGGAAAATTCTAAACAGGTGCTACAGGATGTGCTAGGGAGCACTTTCAGACACTTTCTCTTACGTAGCTGATATTTGGTTGGAAAGGATTTCTCACCTCTTAAATTCTGGTGGTGCTAGACCTGGGCTTGTTTCTGCTGAGCCTTGCACACATTTTCACCTCCAGTTTTGTAGCTGCTCTGAGTTTGGGGAAAAACTTAATACTATGGCACAGTGTTGCCTGAAAGTGTGTTGTACCCAGCGTAGGTCTAAATGTTCGTCTGTGAAATGGGGCTGCAGGGAGCACAGCAGAGAGATGCCAATGAAAGCCTGTGGGAGCCAGGCTGCATCTGGCAGTACTAGTGCTGAGCTCAGTGGGGCGTTACTGTCTTGGTAGGTCTCCTCTGTGCGGTACAGCACCTCCTGTAGAGCTAAAACTATCTTTTTTCCCCGTTCTTTGAGGTAGATTAGTATTCATTACTTCGGATACTGTGGAGATAACAAACTTGAAAATTTGAGAAATTGTCAGGATGATCTGTAGTTTTGTGCTTCTGTGTAAGTATGATAGATTCTGATGAAAAACACTGTATATGCTCGGTTCTGAAAACTTGAATTTTTAGGTAGATGGTCAATAAACAGATACAGCTTTATGAGTTTCTTATTTCTTGAGTAGTAGGTTTTGCCACAAAAGATGACAAAAGGGGACACCTTAGTTTTCTGGCTTTTTTTTAAGTTGAAATATTTTATCTGGAAAAATACTACGTTATAATTTTGCATTAGTCTTTCTATTCATAGGTTTCCTCTTACTACTGAGTGCAAATATAAAAGAGGTGAATGTTAAGTATCAGGAGATTTGGGTTCTCTGTATGAAAAGGTTAATTAAAAAAATAACTGATGGAAAAAAATTACTGTTTTGAATTTATTTGGCCTTTTCTGATGATCAGTAATTGATACCTTCCTTTTTTTTAACTGTTGTGGAGGGAACCTCAGTAAACGCAGGTAGGCTTGTAGATGTCGAGGTGGGAAAAATACGATGTGAGATGAAAACTGAACTTAATATTTTCACTAACACACAGTTCAATCGTAAGTCTTAGAATTATTGAAAGTGGGAAATATATATTTCAAGTTGAAGAAGTTCTTGAAGTTTATCATAGCATTAAGTTTTGATGTACTGGAGAGAACATGTTTTGATGACCTTTGTAAATTGCTGCGCTTTACTTGTGTGACTGAAGTCCCTTTTGCTGAGGCTGTAGAAAGACCGAGCGTCTGATGTCGAGTGCTTTGTACTACCTCTCCTGGACTGTAACGTCTCTTTATGGTTTGGCAATACCAATGCACGTGAAAGTAGTGGAGCTACCATGGGGTCCCTTAGGGAGACTAAAAATTCTTGTAATTACACTTTGACTTTTTAAAAAATTGTTTATAACTGTGGTAGCATTTGGTGTGTTCACTTCACTTTGATTGCAGAGGTATTAAACATGATGTGGAAAGGCCATTTAATAAAGCCAGATCATAGTGCTGGTAATCAGGAAGAGGTTTGTTCTCTTCAGTCAGCCTTAGCGAGATACGAGCTAGAGCCTGAGTTTTATTTACCTTAAGACACGGTAGGAATGTGGCAAAGCCTTACAACTCTGGATTTTCGTAGGCTGGATCCAGCAGAGAGGTTAGCGACCGTGATTCTGGTGAAGGAGGTGTAATTTATGTGAATAGTGTAGTCATGGTAGTGAGTTTTCACTAGATGGCGATAGAGACCTTAAGATCATTAATCAATTAAGAGTTTAATTTTTGTCACAAAGTGTTTTAAACCTTGGCTATCAGGTTTTGCAGGTGGGTCTTCCTCGCTGATTTTTTTCAGTTGTGAGTAATCTCTAGCAGAGAAGGTGGGGCATATCAGTGTGAATTTCTCAGACTTTAGTGTGATTTATATCACAGGTAGATTGGTTAAGTTTCACTGTATTTTGGAAGGAAAAAAGGTTGAAAATTTGGGGTGCGAGGTAGTTAAAACCATAGTTCAGATCTGCTTGACTTTTTCAGAAAATCTAGATGTTTTCCTGTTTCAGTCATTAGAAGTGCATCAATTCTTGGTCTTATTACAAATATTAAAAAATTGTTTCTGCATTTGCAATTCGAATGTTATGTTTTTGATCTGGAATGCGTTAGAAGGATTCCTAGAACTTCTCCCACCCACTCACACCCGTGGCCCCCCTCCCCCCCCTTCCCCCAAGTGTTACTGAGTGTTTGCCTGGACGTTGCTTGTGTTGTAACTACAGCAGTTGCTTGCATGGAAAAGTAATAGGAAAATATTTAATATATTTTTAGCTGTCCTTTAATGTAATTTAACAACTGGAAACAAGATGAGTCGGAGTTGTACAACCAGCCAGCTCTGCTCTAGCAGGCAGTGTAAGGTCATGCCTTTCTAGCCTCTTGAAAGGACAAGTCTTTTGATGCAGTGTCAGTTGTCTGATTTCCCAAATGCAGGATTTTCCTACAGGACAGCAAAGTTATTGAGAGAATTTTCTCTATTGGCAGCCTGGCTGCTAATGGCTATCACTCAAAGCCGAGGCCTTTTCCAGGTACTTGCATTTTTTCCACGTAGTTTTTCATTTTTGCCTACTTTTGCCCAGGCAGATAGAAAACATGCCTTTGAAAGGAAAATAACCCATTTGCAGTTTTCAGCAGTGCTAACAGGTAGATGTAGTGTTACAGTATGCAACATAAAAGGGGGAAAGAGGCAGTTGGGTTAATTCCAACTTTCTCATTCAGATCCTTTAGATACATTCTCGATTAATAATTAGTTTAAGGCCCTGGCAGTCAAAAGGAAAGAATAAAAGCATGTTATTGCTGCAGTCTGGGAAAAGAATGGATGAGGGAGGAGAACTATGAAGCGGAGAAAAATGAGCTCATTTAAAAAAAATTAAGCAAGTGTAGGTAAGCAAGTTAATGGCCATCTATTGTAATTGTCTTCTGTAAAGAAATCCAGCCATCTCTTTTTTTTTTGCAATTTTTTTTTTTTAATTTAAGTCTTGTTCATCCAGGGAAATTGATCATCAGCTGCTTTCTCTGAATTGGACCTGAAGCATTGGTTTTACAGTCTCCAAGAGTTGTCATGTGAATGGGGCAATCATCAGACTCCTGATTTCTTCCATGTTGTAGCATGGGAGAAAGGAGGTTGTTAAAAAATGGAAAGGAGGCTCCTAAAGTCTCGTGTAAGCATGCTGTCTATTTTTAAACAAGGATTACAACATCACTATAACATTTTTGGAAGACATGGAACTTGATGATAAAAAGCTAGGAAAAGAGTTTCTTAATTGCTTTTAAATATAAAAATGGCAAACTGAAATCTCACAAGAAATCGTGCTAAATTGTTGCAGTGTTCCTAAATGGAAACTATTGGGGTCAAACCAGTTGTCACTGTTGTTTAAATTTATCATTATGTATGCAATTGTGAGCCAGTGAAAAAGCTTGGTACGATATTCTGCATGCTAATATACAAAACGAGTTAGAATAGGCATTTCAAAGGAGAGGCTGCTTACAGTCTGAAAATGCAAACTGAGTACCAAGTAGTAGCAAAATTATGGAACGTCTTAACATTCGTTGAAATGAAATATTATTATTGTTAGTCAAGTGCATGAGATGACATCTGGTCTGATAAAAACTTTTGCATCTCCAAGGAGAGGAAATGAAACATTTCAGTTAAGAAGAATGGCCAGAATATTTTGGGTGAGGAGAAAAATCAGTCTGGAGGAGGAAAAAAAATTATTTCGCCTGGTGTGGGGCTTTTTCACTGGTCGGAAAGGTTTTATTTAATGGATATTCACTGAGAAATATTTAGAAAGATTGATCAGATTCAGATTGATTGTACAGCAAGTCAGATGAATAGAGACACTTTCTTTTTTATGACTGCTTATTTTAAGACTGTGCTATCGTGAGAGGTGTGGTGCCTCTCACTTCCTGACTGCTGATTTCTGTGGATGGGTTATAGCAATTGCATGGCCCCATGGTGAGTTGAATCAGCTTGGTGATCTGAGTTGAAAACTAACTCTAGAGGAAAACCGAATCGATTTCTGTTGGATCAATGACTCAGTGACTCACTGCATGCTCTTAGAGCTGGTAGGGAGGAGGAGGTTGGAAAGTGGGGGCAGACCCAGTATGAGCTATAAGGGGTCAGGCATGACTGGCCTTTTTTCAGCTCACACCTGACTGTGAAACTGTAGGGTTAGCATTCATAGAAAGAACACATAGGGGGTTTGTTTGGTTGTTGTTTTCCTTCTTCTGTACTTTTGTTTTTTCTTATTGTTTCCTATCCTATATTTTGTTCCTGTCTTGCCAAGTGACAGATTTTGCTTGACTCTTACCTTAACCTGGCTGACTAGGTAACAAGATACTCATCACCTAAAACTGAAAGCCAGGGTGCTGGGAGACCTTAAAGAGCACGGTCTCTGGCACTTTCTCTGTATTTGAAATTTAAGTCCTGTTGTAGAAGCTGTATGTGTTGGGTAGAGGGCTGATAGCTCAGGATGAGGAGAGGTAGAAATGTCTCTACATCCAGTGGTAACAGGAAGGACTCTTAGGTGTGCAGTAAAGTATTGGGGAATGCACTTGAATCCTGCAACCCCTAAAGTTTGCCATGTTTTGGCTTTAGGATAACTAAAGAAATCCTTTAATGCTGTCTAGAATACTCTAGGGATTATGGGATTCACAAGACAGAGATCCTTTTGTGGTTCTCTGCTTCAGATACTGGCATAGAGATGCCTCATGAACGGGAGATCGGGAGCACAGGAGCTTCGCCATGAAGTTGAGAGCTTTTGCAACATCACAACACCATCTGTAAACTGCTTAGGTTCTGTTTTCAAACAAATTCATTTTTCAATACCCTCTGTTAAGGTCAGAAGACAGTAAATGCTAACTGCTCTCTTAATGTTTTTCTCTAATCTCTGTATTTGTATTTGTTAGCATTACAAGTCTTTGCATTGCACATTTTCTTAGTTCGTTAGTAGTTTGCCATAAAATATTCTGGAGTTTGAGATTTAACAGAAGTTTTTCTTCATGGTGTCATTGCCTCACTCATTTGCATCATGTATTTATCTTAAACTGGATGTCGGCCTGTTCTAGAAACCATGGGTTTGGATATCTAGATGGTAATAAAGTTTTCAAAAATAAAAGAGACTTCAAATTATGGATTAAAAATAATTTTCCTTTTCAAGCACTATTCCTAAGAATATAAAAAATGATGTAACTGAAGTGTCTGTCTCCCATGAGACTTAAATAAATATTCATACCATCCTTCATAGATAAGACACCTTGATCTCATAATCAAAGTTTCATGTATTTCCTGGGAATGTTGCCCACTGTGCAAAAGCTTACTGTTGCGCAACAGACTGTATTAGGAGCTTTTTTGCTCCATCCACAATTACATGATCTATTTTTTTTATCCTCTTGGATGAATAGTTATTTGAGCCTACTACACAGATCCGATGTTTTCAGGTAATGATTTTAAGGTGGTGACAGTCCTATTTTGACATACAGGAAGAGGCTGTGTGCTGGGTTTCCTCCATATGGCAAATAAAAGTTTAAAGAAGGAATTAATCATGATCTTAACAACCTAATGGGGGATGTCAAGAAGAAGCCAGACTCTTCCCCGAGATGCGCAGCCATGCACCAGGCAGATCTAGCCCTGTCTTGGGCAGAAGGTTGGGTTAGGTGATGTCCAGGGATTCCTTCAAACCAGAATTGGTTTATGACCATCAGTTTAGAAGTTTCTTTAATTCACACTCAAATTTGTTGCCAAGGTCAGCTAGATCCAGCAGATACAAAGAGTAGCAACTTGTCATTTGAGGTGAAGAAATCCAGAATGATGAAGACAGTTCAGTAGTGATACTTGTCTTACTTGTCTGTTGTGGTTTCAAAGCTAAAAAAAAAAGTTTGCTCTGAGTGCTTTGAATGCAGGTTTTACTATATAGATCAGGTCATGTGGTCTCTTTGCATGTATGTGCTTTCACCGGGCCTGTGCCAAGATTCATTGGCTTAATTTAGAAGATGTACGTGAACAACTTATGCTATTTTCAGCATCAAAATATACTTATGAGGCAGATGAAACAATTTGTTCAAGACCTTTATTTATCTGTGGAAGGTGGACTGTTTACTGCTGCAGGTACAGTGCCTTGTAAGGATCTAAGAGATCTTGGTGGGCAACATCAAGAATTCTGCTTGGGACAAAGGATTCTAGAAGTCGATACAGTTTAATGAGCTGGGGCATACCTGATGCAGATCTCTTACCAGAAACAAGCAATGTGAGAAGAAAGAAAACCTCTAAGTCAGGCGTATAGCCTAAGCTAATCTGTTCAGGCTTTCTTCATAGAAGAAAGAGGGCAGCATCCAAACTGGATGAAATAAATCCCCCCCCAGATTTTAGAGCAAGATAGGTGATTGAAAGGTTCATGAAAGCTTAACTTATACTCTCTCTATTTGCTTTCCTTCCAGTGGTCATACACGATGTAATGCAGGAGATGTTGCTGGTGGTAGCGTTGTCTTTAGCGTCAGGCTATGCCCTTTATCAAACTTCCCGGATAAGGTTTCATGGAGTAGGATTGAATTATATATGTTGATATCTGCTCTGCAATTTGATACTCTGTGTGTTTGCTGGTTTGAGCCCCTAGAAGCAGTTGCTCCATAAAATCCAATTTCAACACCTGGATTAGTGAAGGAAAAAAAAAAAGTCTTTAGTTCCCTTTACCTTTCACAGTTGCTCTTTTATGTGCTTGTGTGTTTGAACTGACAGACTTTCTGAGGAGCAAGAAATAGTTTTTTAGGTTGTTTGGGGTGAGAAATGGATCCCACCTGTGTCTGTGAAATGCAGTGTTCAGCAAGCAGTGCTCCTCAAAACCAGGGAGCCTCAGAACGTCATCTGAGCCTTACTGCAGGGATTAGTTCCTGGCAGCCTTTTCTGTGGGAGCTTGTGCTAGTCTTACATTGTGCTAGTGATTACACGAGACTGGAAAAACTTCTAAAATTTTTATAATGATGGTTGGTGAGCCCTGGTTTAAAAAAAAAAAAAAGAAAGAAAGGTGCTCTTTTGACAGATAGCCTTTATGAAAGGTGATTCCTGGTTCTTGCTGGTGGTAGGACTCCTGGTTCTGCTCTTGGTAGGAGCAGCCAGCCATGGCCAAGCAGTTGCATGGCTGATTCATCTCAGATAGATCACGCCTTGTTAAGTTAATGTTTTCTTTCTAGTTACTCACTGTGTTCGGGAAACAGACCAGAAAGTGCTGAGTTTAAACTATTGGGAGTTGACAGAAAAGCAGGAGTGTGTAATAATCTGCTTTGATGAAGTTCAGGGTCACGTTTCCTGAAATGCCTGGGTGAGAAGGGTTTCTGTGGTAGAGGTATAGAATACCTCGAGGTACTAGTGCTTTTCTTTATCCAAGGAAAGAGAATCTGCAGAGCAGTTGCCAGGGAGAAGGATAACTAGGGTAAAGAAATCACTCTATACATGCTCTGTACTGTTTCGCCCTTCAATGTGGTGTTCTGAATTGTTCTGTTTGTAGCTTCATTATATTAGGTGATACCACAGTTGGCACACTGATTTATTTTCCATTTTCTGACTGCAGTGCAAAGGATGTTTTCAGTGTTAACTTCATTATTCTTCCTTGATGCTTTTAATTTTACTGAAATATCAAACTGTCAGAGGCTGCTTTGTACCTTGATTTGGAATTGGGATGTGGAAGACTGCCACAAAACCACAGGGACATCTCAGCCCTGTGCTCAAGTGTATTGCAGCTTTCCTGTTGGTTTTGCTGTGCTTGGAATTTTACTTGTTAAATCTAGAACTTCCTTGACTGTACCCTTTAATTTTTGAACAACCCAGCTAGAAGTTGATGACAGCTGATGTTTTGTTTTTCATGTGACCTCCTTAATTTCTCCTCTTTCTCTTCCCTCTCTTCCTCAGAACTCAGCTTCATCAGTGCCTTTGAACTTAGGCATATACCACTTTTTGTATTTGCTTACAAAACTATTCGTTTCTTTAAATCATAATAGCTCCTCTGCTTCCATGTTTTAATATGTGTCATACCTGGGGGTTTTTGGTTCAATGCATAACTTCATATTTTTCAACTTAGAGGTAAAAGTAGTCATCCTGGAGCTGAAGAAAAATCAATGAGAAGCCTGTACTTAGACTGAGAACCCCTGCAGAAAGCTTTGATTAGAGAAAAGCTTTAGATCTGACTCTTATACACAATTGTCCATCAGGTGGCCGGTTATTTTGGCAGGTTCTACTGTATACCACAGGTGCTAGAGATGGAAAAAGGTCTATTACATCTTGTAGTTCATCTTCCAAAGTCTGTACATAGTTTTTTCAGCAGACACAACTCTGCATTGTTTGTTGTGTTGGGGTTTTTTTTTGGTCGAAGACTGTTGTCTTTTAAAAAGCCACATCTAATTTTAATTTTGCCATGTTTTTTGATCTGATTGCTTTTTATGAGCGCTATTTTTTAATGGATTTAAAGATGGAAGATGAGCCTGCCTTCAGTAGGAATGTATTAATTGACAGGTGTCCTGAAGTTCCACGTCCTTGGCAGTGGTCCAGGATGACAGAGCAGTAATGATTTAGAAACTGCCATTCCTTCCTGGTGAAAGGATTGGAGAAAATTTGTGGAATTATTAACGACTCTCGCTTCTAATAGATTGTGAGAAGATCATATTGGTGTCTGCTTAGTTGAGATTACTTCCTTTATGCAGAATGTTTGGGCTTTTAAAAAATTCCTTTACATGCTGCCTTATAGCTTGCACCAATTTTTTTTTTCTCTTCTCTTTCGTGTTTTTGGTGGTTACTCTGAGTATCTGAATAAGGGATCATGTTCATATCTCTGTGTGGTGTAACTGGTACAACTACTTAAATGTTACGTGGAACCCATTTACCACATCTGTTAAGTTGCTGCTTAGTTCAGTGGAAATGCTTTTATGTAAGTCACAGAACAATACTTCTGACTTGTAACAAGATTGGGATGAATTTAGGGGAATGAAACACTTCATCCTGGAATAAAAATGTCTTGCTGAATTAAGGTTAGAAGATTATAAAAGCTGGTACTTTTAAAAAGTGTATTATGCTGACATACGTATAAATGGAATTAGCTGTGATGCTTGTACAGTGGGGAACTCCCCACTGATTCTAAAAAATTTTGGGAAAAGCTGACACACATGAAATTTTCCTCCTAGTTTGCATGCTATTTGGTAAGTTTGAGCAATGTTCCTTGATACCTTTTTGCAGTCAGCTACAATTTGTGTGGCTTTAAGACTAGCTCTTCAGCTAGTCTTGGACTATTTGGAATTGATTCCTGATGAGGAGGGGGGCAGATGCTATTCTTTTATTTCCTTCCACGTTATTTCTTATTGAAGGTGGTCCTTTCTATGGCTAGGAGGTATTTGCACTTTATAGGGATCTAATGGCATTCTTAATGATTTTAATTGCTCTTAGGCTTCTGCAGAAGATTCTGTCCTCATCCAGGCTTATTTTATAACCACGAAACAAATACGATTATTTTTTCTTCCATCCAAATAAAAACAACCCTCCCTTTCCCCCACCCTCATTTAGTGTTCTCCTCTTGCCATCAGATACTTCAGTGGTGGATCTTGAACTTTGATTATTCAAATATTTGCGGGAAATAATTATGAAAATCTCTTATTTTTCATATAGGAGCAAGTCACCTAGTTTTTGGTTTGGTTTTTCTTGCAGAAATGTGGTCTTCTGACATGCTGCCCAAGGGAAGATTAATAAATTGAGGCTTTTGTTTGTTTCTCTCAGCCTGGAGTGTAAGCTTGTGTCACTTTGCTCTGTCATAAATACTGTTTTAAATTACAGCAATTTGTTTTAAGAAACTGTTTGATTTTTTGCCAGGAATTCCTGAGCCATCTAGTAATAGTTTCAGGGATCCAATTCCTTCTCTGGAAATCAGTGCCAATTTTGGACTGTGCAGCTGTCCCAGTTTCCTTTTCATTAATTTTCACTGTAGGAATAAACGTTTGTTGTCTGATGTTTATTATGTTAGCTTATTTAAAGTCAGTTATTTCCTTCCTCCCATAGGTCTTTCTTCACTTTTTTTCCTCAAAATGGCAGAAGAATGGATCTGCCAGAAGAGATCTGAATGGTAAAGCAGTATGAAGTGGCATTTATCGGTCTATTCCAGAAATGATCCTTCTGTTATTCCATACAGTACTGCAGAGCTTTTGGCTCAGCTAGTCTGCGTAATAGGGGAGAGCCTCCCCGCTAAGCCAAGCAACTCCCTTTGGCTTTGAAGAGCATGCAAGGCATGCATGGTAGTAGATTAGCACAATTATCAGATATCAGTACTGACTTAGCATTTGTCCATGGCCTTTTCCATCTTAACTTAAGAAAAGCCTGTTTTGTGACTTGTCTGTCTGCCCCCCGCTCCGGGACAAACTGGGGCTAATAGTTTGTGTTGTACAAAGGACACCGCAGACTTGCTGTATGCTCTTAAGCATAAGGGGGTTTTTGCAGTTTTACATAACCTGATGCTTCTTTCACCATTTAAGGTCTTCTGACAGGCAGTGTTGGAAGCAGGCGTCATTGCCTGTTTGGTTTTTTATGGTCTGGCAGGTTTTTCTTAAATTAAAAAAACCTACCAAAACACAAACGTTTTTGCACGCTTTGCAAAAAAGAGGTGTTGGGTTTTGTCTTCAATTATCAACATTCATGTCGTGGCCAGTAGTTGTTTTAGGACTACACTTACCCATCACAAAGAGACCGGTCACTTGCGTTTGTTCCATGGAAGTAAGACTTGGTGCTCTCTGAGGTTCTGAGCTGTTGCTGGGGATCCGTCTCGCCCAGCATTCAAGTTTGGTAAAACTTGAGAAAATACACATACCTATAATGAAAAAACTCCTTTACATGTTTTGCTTTTAACCGCTTTTCAGTGCAATGGGCACAGGTGCTTGAACATTCAGTCAGCTGTACTTAAAGTGTTCGGAAAAACGAGTAGCATGAACTGAAATAGATTTTCCTAGATGGCAAATAATTTCTTTCTTTTTTAATTATTTTACTTGTTTTCCTCTTTCCTGTTTTCCATGTTTCTTCCAAACAAGTTCTCAAACAGTCTTTTTTGTTGTGTGCTCACTTGGGGATGGGAGTGGAATGAAGGGAGGGGTGTTGATGGGTAGTTCAAGAGGAGATTAATTGTCAAAAAATATTAGCAGCTTCTCTGATAACTGCCGAGCCTTGGAGTTAAAGCCTGGAGGAAACACAGGAAAAGGACTTTTACCTCAGCATTTAGCTCAGTCGTTGTGTTAAGAAGTTGAATGCCAAGAGTAAAACAATCTGGGGAAGATAGTTAAGTGTCTTCAAGTCACAAAAATAACCTGGAAACACTGACTGCTCAGAACTGGTAAAGAGAAATACTGTGTCACATGGATGGGCAAGCAGCTCTGTCTTTGAGTCCAAAAGTGGGCAAGAAACCAAAAAAGTTTGGATAATTGCTTTTCTGTACATACAATTAAAAGAGCAAAAAAAAATTGAACCCTCTGTAAGTCAAACTTGTGAGTCGATGTTTGGATTTAAACAAATTCCTTTTTACTGGGGGCCGAGAAGGAAGCTTCTCCCAGGAGAAAGAGCTTCAGCTGCCTCGCTGTGCTGCAGCTGGTACTGGACTTCCTGGGAAAGACATGTAAATGGGCTGCACAGGAAATCTGTACGTTAGGGTGAGGATCACTGCTTGACTAGGTTTGGGGTTTGGGTTTGGTTGGTTGGTTTTTTGGGTTTTTTTTTTCATTTTTTTCCTACAGAAGAGAGCAGCTGGGTAAGATGTGTGGAGTTGTGCTTCCAGCTCTGCTCTGTTTATGCTGATGCCTTGTGTTGAACTCTTCCTGGAGGATGAAATGTCTCTTGGCACATTTGTTGCCATCTGCTGTTTGTCTCTGTTGATAAGGCTTAGTTAGCACTTTTCCTAGGAAAGTGCATGACATAGTTTCAAAAACTGCTCCATTTACCTGTTGCTGTGAAACTGGGCAGGCCCTGTTACAAATGTTTTCCAGCTGGTACATATCATTACTGTTTCAGATGACTAACATGAAAAATGATAATTGAAGCTACAAGCCTATTACGTCGGAAGCTTTAATTAGTTAAACTGCTTCGTATTCGTTTACTGTTGGTGCTAATGCTCTTGAAATTAATTGGCACTAAAGGGGGTTCAAAGTTTATATGCAATCATTGCTGTTCTAATGCGCTATATTACGAGGTAACTTGGCTTATTAGGTGATTTCATTCTTGATTACTGCTGCAAGTTAACAAGGCCAGAGTAATTATCTCATAAACAATAGCCTTGCTCGCAAGACAGATGCGGCCAGACCCTTCCCCTGGAGTCGAGTGCCCGCTGTATTCTAGCAAATAGGCAGGGGAAGGTGATCTACTTCTGTCACCCAGCAGCAGATGGGGAAGATTTTTAGAAAGCGGGATAGCACACTTTCAGATCTTCTGTTATGCTAATAAAGTTTTTTGTGTGAGAAGGATAGTAATGTCAATAGCCATAATCTATCAATGACATCAACCCCTGGCATGTGCAAGCCATCAAAGCAAACACAGAATGCCTTTGTATGCATAGCTGGACAGTATAAACCAGTTGCTACTAGAGTGAAGGTCATCTCTTCTTTTCCTAGAATAGACTAAATACCTAGCATACACATTCACTGAAGTTTTTTGAACAGAAGTTGTGATTCAGTTAAAATGGAAAATTTAGAGTGATGGGAATTGCTAGATTCCATAGGATTTTAACCCCTGAATAATTACTCTGTTGTGTGCCACTGGAGTACTGTGATGTGGCTTACATCAACCTACAAGTGTCTGATGGAAGAAGTAATAAATTGGCTGGAATAATGTTAGCTAGTACGTATAAAGCATTACTAAGTAATACATATCTAATACTTAAGCTCATGTTTAAGATGGTAGGGCACATATCTGAAGTTTATTACAAGTGAAAATGACTTCCGTGAGTGGAAAAAGGGAAAATACAATGGTGAAACTGTGGCATAGCAGTGTGACTGAGCAATGCCAACATGTACCGCTTGTGACCACGCTCTCCAAAAAGCCATCAGGAGAAGATTCAGAAGATCTCTACATTTTTAAGTGTCTTTGCCCAGGTTCTGATGATATTTTAAGTCCCTCTTTACAGCCAGCATGCAAATCTTTATTTAAGACCATCTTTCAAGAACTGCACCTGGCAGGTCAGGTATTTATTCAGTCCCAGGAAACTCCTGTTTCCAGGAATGAAAAAAGCCTCTTTAAGTTCTCCTTAATTTTCTCTCTCGGTCACTTCTGTTCTTAAAGAGGGCATTTAGAAGAAGTTTAACAAATTCAGGAGTGTACTTTGTGGATGGACCTGCCTCATGTATGAATTCTAAAGCTGTCATTGCGTTTCAAGTGAAAAGGGTCGTTAACGACTTTGCATGGGAGGCTGGTCAGTGTGTTTTAATAGAAGCATCTGTGGAATTTTACAGTGGATGGGTCTTTGTAGCCATAGTAATTTTGCCCTTTTTGAGTAGTATCAGCTTACATGTTAGAATCTGGAGTATGGGAGGACAATATAAAGACTTTAAAGACTGATGCACATGCAGTGGGTCAAATTCATAGGAATAGTTCTGAAGACACATTTTAATTTTGGGTATTGTAAACTAAGGTATTAAACTTACTGTTTAGGGATTTTTTTTTTCTTCTAATATTTAGTATTTACAGCTATGACATTTATTTCCCTCCTGTAAGAGATTGTATTTGCCCAGAATAAAAAAAGATGAACGCAGAAAAAAAAACCAAACTTCATTACTTTATCATAACCATTACTTCAGAGGAGTCGTAAACGTGGAAGTACAGTGCACTGCAGCCTGTGAAGATACAGAGGAACCTAAGTGCCTGTTTCAGTCGTTTTATACTTTGCAGTAAGGAAGGAAATGTAAGAGTACTTTGTTAAATTATGGCACGGTAGCTGTAATGCTTATAATGGTATCTATCACGTGGCATCTGTTTGATAACTTAGAAGGTTCCTCAGCAGTGGTTTCATTTTGGTATTTCTTCCCGGAAACCAAGTTTCCGTGTTTGAATCTACGAAAATTGTTGGTGTCATGTCTAATTATCTTTATTCTAGAAGATGGGTTAAGCCTCCTACTTAGTCTGTCTACCTCAAGGGAATAATCAAGCAGCCATCATGACAATACTCCACTGAGACAACAAAATACATTTTTCGCCAGGAATTCCCTTTGAAACTTAAATTATTTTTAAGGCCATAGTGATAGTGGCCCTGAAAGGAGACTCAGTGAGGAACAAATGCCTGTCTCAAATTGACTGTCATGGCCAGTGAAGTTAAAAACAAAAAACCCCAAAAAACAAACAAAAAAACCCCAATCCAACTTCACCTTACTTAAAAGGGAGCCAGATATCCTTATGAATAGGAGTATATCGTGTGTGTTTTTGGGGGGCTGGGCGTAATGACTGAGCCCTGGATTTCTTGGTAGACCTTTTTGCCATGCAGTAGACTGCAGGCTGCTTCAGTTTTGCTCCATCAAGTTTTGAAGCAGTTGTGTGGTTTGGGTTTCCTGCTGTGGCAGAGACCACTGCCAGTTGGAGGAACCAAGAGTCGAAATTCTGTAAATGTCTGATGTCCCTCTTTCCTCCTCACTGTCTTATAAGTCCTCTTACATGATCAGTTTCTTAGGTTTGTTGGTGCAGATTCAGAGTCACTAGACGTGGCAGCATTAATGAGCCATGTTTCGGTTCCTTGTTAACCTTGTGCCGAAGGCATTGCACAGAGGTGGTGGTGGATTTCCTATAATTTGTGTTTAAATTGAGATCATATGCCTTACTTCAAAAAATTATGTTGTCACTCAGTGTGAAGTTACAGGCTTGAAGCAGAGACTGTTTAGTGAATTTCTACAGCCCACGTGTCGTACAGGAAAGTCGATAAGGAATCACTGCAGTCTTCTTCCACGCTGAAATCTTCCAATTTACGTGGGAGATGAATTGGATAGAATTTGAGTGAATTGAATATCTTTGATAAAGGTAATTCTACATAGTTATAAGAAGTCGTGTATGGTCAGCCAGAGGGAAGAGTGTATTTATTACCTATATGGCAGAATGTAAAAAATATTTGTATTTGATAATTGGTATTCAATAATCCCTTAGATTGGACCTTTCAATATTTACCTTGTATAATGCCTGGGAGATTCTTTGTTCCAGTACCTGATGTTTGTAAGAGTTTTCCTGTAATTCCTTCCCAGGTGTGCACGATCTGGTATCTTTAGTTTCTTCTAAGGAAATTGTTTGCTGTAATGTACAGCTCTGTAAAGCATTGTGCAAGGAGAAAGCGATGCTTTACTTTGCTCAGTTCAATCTTGAAATATTTACTATTTATTATATAGTTATAACTGATTATCAGTTTGTGTGCCTTTCCTCAGACCATACTCGCTCTTAAGAGGGAACAAATTACCTGTGCTATAATTACTCTGAATATGTTAAGAAATTTTATATGCTTTTATATTTTATGGTTTCTGCATGTAATGAATTTTTGAAGGCATTAAATGAATTTTGCAAACAGAAAAATACCTAATGGAGTTATCAGCAACATCTTAATATTTGGGAATCCCTGTAGGTTTTAACTGTTTTAATGTTTCCTGGACGTTGCCTATTGTTCAAGCTCTGAGGTGAAGTAGGAGGTTGTGACCAGAAGATACATGAAACTGTAGTCTGTTTAGATAAGCCTTCTTGTACAAGCTAGGGAATATTTTGGAGGCATACGTAGGAAACTCGAGGACTTTTGTTATGGGATGGTCCGAGGTTAGCAGACAGGCCCTTGTGAAGAAGAGTGAATTGCAAGGAAGGGATCTCGTGGCACTAGAGGCTGGGTGTTGTGCTGTGACTGACTATGTTGTCCCACCCCAGCGGGCACAACTCTCGCTGATGTAGCAGGATGCGTCTTCTGGGTGGAACGGTTGGCCAGAGACATTTGCTGATGAGCAGCAAAACATTATTATACCAGTGACTGAACCCCAAAGGAGAATTATTCCCCAAGGAATTTATTACTATCTTCTCCTTTTTTGATAGTCTGTTAATGCTGAGAAAGTGGACGAGTTGAAGCTGTGTTCTTCAGGTCTTTGCTCTTGTCTGTAGTTCAAGGTAATGTGCCTATCCCTGCAAAGCTCAAGGTGTTCTGAGGGATGTGATTAGTATATACCTATTGCTAATCTATTTATAAACGTGAATCAAATGTATTTTCTTCATGCAATCTTATTTATTATCACAATTGGCTTAAAAAGTACTTTTTTTTAGTACTTTTTATATTTCTTGCATGGAAGAATGTTGAGATTTTGATACCTTTCTGGTGCATGGTTCTGAACTGATAGGCTTGGAGGTTAATTTGTGACTCACATAGGTATTAGTACAGCATCAAACTGTGGTTTTGTATCTCTGAATGTAAAACAGCTTTTATATCTATTGGACTCGTGCAATTTTAATTTGCAGGCATGTGGAACAGAAAATACTTCTTCTTGGTCTGTGTGTGCTTCAGTGGCTTTTGTGGACAAAATGCATACATTTCAAAACCTGATTGCCTGGGGGCTAATAGGAAAACGACAAGATCTGGAACGTGTGAATGAAGCTGTGATGTTTTACAGAACTCCGCTGTCCTTGGTCTGTGTTGCCGTTTACGTTATCAGTATGTAGTGTGACACACAGTAACTGTTCTTACTACATAAAAGAGCGTGATGGTTCAATTCAGTTCCACTGAGGACGACTCATTTCCTTTAAAAATATCTTCGGGTACAAATTCACTTTATTAATTTATCAAAAACAAATGCCCCCCAAACAATCCTTTCTTGCATCAGAATTGTATGATAGAGGTGTGTATGTGGCTGAGAACAAAGGCTTAACAATGTGATTCTAAGTTTCTTTTGACTTTCTTCTACTTCCAGCAGCTTATGCTGGTGATCTCACATCACAAAAAATTGCTGTGTATAAAGAGTGAAAGATGTTTGCTTGCTGATGTCAAACCCCTGATGTCCATGCAGTTTCTTTGGGAAACCCTGGAGTCCACCCACCTTGAAATTTTGCTGCAGGCCGCTCACTGGAGATGGCACGTGTGCAGGCAGTTCTGCTTGTGAAGTAGGTCCAGCTTGCCCAGGAGTCCATCTCCTTTGCGTACTCAGTCTGGCTTCTCGCAGTGGGCCTGACCACACAGGCACGGAGAGAGGCTTCTCGGAGCCCAAGCGTGGTCAAGTTATGCTCCTAGGAACTGCAGTCTTTCAGATGCTCAGCAGATGTGCTTTGCTTCAGGTTCCAGTATACGGAGCTAACCGTAAGCTACTAAAAACTGAGTGTCCTGGGTGGATTGCGCCTCCTTATTCAAGTGTCAGAGAGGCCTGAATGCCTGAGCATGGTTCAGAAAAAAAAGGGCTCTCTCACCCCAAGTGTCACATAGTCAAGATTTAGAACAAAGTTGTTCTAATTATATTTTTTTTTCCTCTTTGACTTTTCTTTTACCTTAATGTACTTTAGTCAAACATTAGCTCTTGAGGTGATGCTTTGGCTCATGTGTAAGCATATCATTATAGGGTAATTTAGCCATGTCGCTGTGGTATATGATGTTCTGGATGCTGCTTATTGACGCTGTTTTTTAGAGGTAGGTCTTTTGTGGTTTTGTTGTTTCCAATAAAAAAAAAATAGGTAAAGGACTAAATGAAGAGGTGAAGACACAGAAAAAACCATATATGGTAGACACAGAGGAGCAAAACTTCCTTGCTCATCGACTTAATGAGCAGAAAAAGGAGAAAAAGATGCTGCTGACTCCATACAAGTGGGATCTTTTTTGTGGTGGAGGAAAGGCTTTTGGAGCAGGTCTTAGGTACTTTCACATATACTTTTACTCGAGGCATGTTGTACAACTGGATTTTGTTTCTTGCTAATTGCTTTCCTTACAAATTCATGTTTGTTTTAATAGCTCTGTTTCTCCTTCCCTCCCCTTTCTCCCAAAGCGTCAAGATATCTTCACTGCCAAAGCATCCATTTTGTGTTTCCAGTCACTTCCCCAAAATTGTCGCCACTACTGCTTTTGGGTTTTTGCTTCTGTAGTTGAATATCATGTCGCTTGTAGATCTAGGTAGGAGTCTGGAATTAATTCCCAAAGCCCTGGTGTAAAATTCAACTCTCACACCTGTTGGAGTTGAAGTGAGATGTTCAGGGTGTGGCGTAGGGGAGATGGGGATGCCAGAGGGCAGGAGGAGAGGACAGGCTGCTGATGAACTCCTGGGTGATGCATCCAGCAGCATCCGCCTGGCTGCACCAAACTGGCTTTTGTCTCAAGAGGACAAAAGCAGGAGCTGCTCGCCAGACTCTGGTTTGTTTTCTGGCTAAACCGAAGGAAGGGGCTGGGTTTTGTCTGGAGAGCTTTTCCCCTGGGAGGGAGAAAGGGAGAGATGTTGTTCTGGGTCTGTCAGGATGTTCTGGCCATGCATGGTGGTTTGTAGCTGCTGAGTCGCACCCAGCAGCATGTCCTGTGCCAGTGCCCCTTTTATTCTTTCCCTGCGCTGCTCTTTCAGCCCAGCCGAGGTGTTCAGTACTGGCCCCCTGATGAACTAATGAACGCACCACTTGCAGCTTATTGCTGTAGGTGCAATAAGGGGTAGGTCTGTCTGCTTCTGCCTTCACCTCAGAAGACTGAGGTGACTTGCGCCACCATGTGAAATACTAAGCAGTGTCTTTCTTCCGTGTATTTCTTCA
Organism: Buceros rhinoceros silvestris; assembly: GCF_000710305.1. NCBI lineage: Eukaryota > Metazoa > Chordata > Aves > Bucerotiformes > Bucerotidae > Buceros > Buceros rhinoceros. Next base: position 31,226 of record NW_010405477.1, on the reverse strand, counting down.
TCGGCTTTTGATGTTGTTGCTGGTTTTCCAAGTTCTTCAATCATCTGTGTGTGGATGTTTGAGCTGTTCACCACTGCTTACCCCGTTGTTTTGAGGTGTGATTTCTGAGCTTTCTCCCTACTATACGCTAGACGGACTGGAGTGTCCTTGAACCTGCCCTCCCCTTTCTAAAGCAAAGAATGAGAAGCCTTTAAGCAGCTTAAGTGTCGGCGTGTTGCAGCTGACAGGAAACTGATCTGCTGCTTGGCCCCGCGCAGTGCAGCCTGACTTGACGGTGGCATGTGCCGGGGCTGTGCGAGCCTTGCAAGGGCCGGGGGTGCGCGCCATGGTCCCCTCTGTCCTCCAACAAGGTGGAGTCTGTCCCAAAATGTTGCTGCCGTTTGCCACAGCTGTCTGTCCTGTCAAAAGTTACTTGCCTGAGGGTTAAAGGTTGATGGGAACTGTTGAAAACTTGAGATGATCGATGTTGGAAAAATGAATTAGTGAATAGGGCAATTAATGTGATCACTTGTAGCAGTTTCTCTTCCAGGTTTTGAGGAACTTTGCTTTGAGGAGCACCTGTGTTACCAGCTTCTTTTTGGTTGAAGTGGGGATGTATTTTCAGTGGACTGCTCCCAAGAGGAAAGACAGGGTAAACTAACAAAGAATGCTTGAATTTAATTGTGAAGGATTCCTGTGTGATCTCCAAAGGGCTGGTTTTGCTTAGAGACAGAAATGTCAGGTACCCTGGTTAAATTTTCAAGTGAAAAAAACTTGTGATAGAGTTGGGAGCTCATCGGCTATGCTCTGTGACAGGAGATGTCCTCTGCAGTTGGGGAGGTAAAAGAGAAGTGTTAAAAGGGTATTCTGGTAACATTACTTTGGCTTATTCAATTGCTGATGACAAGACAATGTGTTTCCACTTTGGTCTACGCTGATGAAGTGTAATATAATTATTTGTATTAGACACCAGCCACCTGTTAATATCGTTCTTCTAAAGGTCATTGTGTGGTGCCTTGCTGTCTGAATTTAACGGCCCTGTATCAGGTTTGTTGGTCACTCTTTTGTGTGACACTGGACAAGTGTTTGTGGGGAAAGAATGTGAACCCGATACCCCCGCGGCTGGGGGAGAGGGGCGCACTGGGGACCTGCTCTGCTGCTGCTATTGTTGGGCCACTGGGCCAGAGCTTTCAACCAGCAAAGCCCTTGTTTGGAACAAAAACCGATCACAGTAATTTCCCAAGAGAAGCAGACTGATGTATATAAACCCTAACTTTTTGGTACCCCTGGATGTGTGGGGGCACTGTGTTCCTGACCTGGGCTGTAAAGAAGGGAAGGGGATGCTGCTCCACTTGACTGGCTGGCTGGCCTCCTAACACCACGAAAAGAAAGTGAGGTAGTGATAATGTAATTGTGCCTGGTGACAACGGGTAGATGCTTGATGAGTTATTTTTAAACATATGGTGTTTGCAGTTAACCTTCATCTGGTGTTGGGTTCATTTGTTAATGTCTGTACAGTGACCTGAAAATGCAAAGCACCGTATCACTGAGAAATGTTGACCTTGTTATCCTACAACTTTTAATTAAGTTTGCTGAATATAAGGGTGGTGTGTGTTTGACGTGAACTTTCACTATTCCCACCTCACCTGGTGTTAGCTTTTGTGAGAGGTGGGGGACAGGTAGGACTTGCGGGTGAACTTCTTCCTTGCCTGTATCCGGTGAATGGAGCAGATGCAAGTGACTGCTGCTGCAGGGGCTCAGCTGAATGACTGTGTTTTCAAATTTCCGGAAAATGAAAGCTTCAGCTGCCAAAAGAGCAAAACAAAGCACCTGGTTTACCACATGGTGTAGGACATTCCAACACTTGCAAAGAGGGAGGGTTGGCTTGAAGCCATCTATAATCCAGCATCATTAGTAACTGCTACTAACTGTTGGATTGAATTGCTGGCTGAGAAAGAGCAAGGGCTTTTAGAGTCTTCTCTGCAATTGAAAATAGTCGTATGAAGAACTCCATTACTGCCAATTTTATAAGGAATAAGAATCTCGCATTTATCAGTTGCATATTTATTCATTCAAACCATTTGAGCTTCATTATGCTCATGTAGATAGCTCGTTGTGTGTGTTTGAAATGGGTCATTAGGGTCTTCAAGCATTCTGGCTTTATAAAAATCTAATTGATTATTTCTGCCATGAAAGAGTTAATGAAGGCTCACTTGTAGCTTTTAATTTTCAGCTAATTAAAAAGAACGTCTGGTTTTGCCTTGGCACTCGTAGTTAAAAGTGCCAAATATAGGACTTTTTTGTGTGTGTGAGTTGAAGGGTGAGGAGGAGGGGGAAAAGTTACATGTAAATCATTTAGCCATTAACCTAATGTGGTGGATTTATAAATCCTATTACTACAAGCCCTTTTCATTTCCACTGAGGCCTGACGTGTGCTTGATCCTGCTAATGTAAAATTCATTCTGTCTAAGTGATTACTGAAGTAAGACACTTTTAGTCAATTTTAATCAGATTGTGTGAAACTTGCTTGAACACTAACGTTAAGTAAGACATGGACACAGTTTGGCCATGTCTTAATTAGCTTTACAAATCAGTTAGACTGGGAATCAATCAGTGAGCCAAGTGTATGAACTCTGTGACACTTAATGCTTTCTATGGGGAGAATATCTGTGCTGAGGGCTGAAAATACAGGGCTTGAACGCAAGATTAAGATTGTGCTTTGGTGTTCTTGTTTTATGGTATGCTTGGCAGTCCCTCACAGCGTGCAAGTCCTTTCTGATGCAGCTTATCGGCGTTTCAGGGTTGAGGCCAGTGGGGTGCTTCCCACAGCCCATCATACATTCCCGTCTCAGCAGCAGGAGCAGCAATTGGAGTATTTTTCTGTTCCAAGATACATGTGTTATTGTGGAGGAGAGGGGTGAGGGACAACTTATCTTAAAATGTTACAACTTTCCTTCCAGTCATTCACTGGGAACTACTGACGTGGATTCATGGGACATCTACGTCTCTTGGGTATAGAGAGAGACATTCGTATGGAAGATGTCTGCCTCACCAGCCCCTCAGATATTGCTCGCTGTTGAGAGCAGAGGGGGGGGTTGTGAAATGTCATCCTTTGAAAGACAGATAAACAATTCGCTGTTTCAAATGTTTCTCCTGGATCTTTGCTTTCTAGGGTAGGCTTGGGTCTGACACGAGCCTCAAACTGACTTCCACTCCCTGTTAGCTTACCCAGTTTCTGAAGACTTACTACTAGCCAGTATCTTTACTATTGTCACAATCTAGAATTTCTGTATTGATAACAACTTTTCTTTTCATATATGAACCATTTTCTTTTATTACCAAGATGCTTGGAAAACTTGTAATGTCCTTGAAGGATCCCAAGAAGTCGTTGTTGGTCAATTTGTTTTCCTGCTGTTGTTTATTGTGTCTTCAGCAGCGCAGTGAAAAGCCTTAGGAGAAAAGGATGTTTGCAGTGTATAAAAGTGATGATACCACAGAAAGCAGATGTTTTCTCGAAGTAGGCAGCATCTTTTACAGAAATCCCAGCTGCGTGTGCGTTGTGGCAGCGCTGGGGGCTTACCTCTGTAAATGGTGCAAGACAAGCCCATTGTGCCTGGGCCGGTATCATGACCAGCTCAGACTGGAGAGATTTTGTTCTGTCATTGTAGAAGAATTACCTGCATGATGGTTTTGGTTTTAAGCTTGAAAATCCAACCTCCAGCAGTGTCAGCAAACCCTTTCCAAAAGTCGCTCTAGAAGTCTGTATGCTACAGGCTTTTAAAGTTGTTTTTATTCCTCAACTTTCAGGCAATTTAAATATCTTTTGTCCCCTCTCTAACCTGTTTAATTACCTCTCGGTTAGGTTGAGTGTACCTCATTTAGTCAGATGTTACTTAGTTGATGATAAGACTACAACTGCCTGTGGAAGAGAGTGGGGAACATGTATTTTGCTGGATCTGAACGCCTCTTTGTCTTCCGTTTTCTCTTTCGTACAGTCAGTGTTGGTCTGCCAGGTGTGCCTTTTTGAATGAAAATGAGAAACTTCTTTAGTGTAGAACTCTTACAGTGTGGTTGGGATGAGGCTTATTTGAAAAGCTTTGAAATTAGATGTTAATTACTTTTCTCTTCTACTGGATAATCTTCTGTACTTTCACCAAATAAGGATAATCTTCTATACTTTAATCAAATAAATATTCAAATACTTTGAATTTGCCATATTTCAGCTTTGTGACAGTTTTCTGATGTGATGGATTGTAGCAGAGCACTGCTCATGAAAAAGGAGAGCTGAAACAGACAAGTCATGTAGTTCAGATGGATGGGAAATCCGATCTGTTATAGATGTGTAGTTAAATGTGGTTGATCTGAATAACCATGTGGTGGTAAGCTGGGAGATGAACTGTCAAAGTTCAGTTCAGCCTTTTTTTTTCTTTCTTTTTTTAAGATTGTAACTGCCTTTATCATAAGCTCATAAGCTTGAGAAAGATGTAATAAAGTCCATTCTAGATAGTATTTTAGGGTGACATTTTTATTGATCTTGGTCAGATTATGGTTGGTTCTTGGCTTTCAACAGTGTATATCTTCCTGTAAGTGCTTATGCGTACATACGATCGGAATAAATGCCTCCGTTAATAAACATGGAGAACCCCGGGATACCCTGCCTCCGAAAAGAATGTGACCTATAAAACAGAACAAATGTCTCTTATCAGCCATACTGATGTACATTTCCTGGAAAAATCTTTTCACATCTCTTGTTCTGCAGCTCGTAAGGACATACTAAAATTAGTGTTACCTGTGTCAGAAAGGTTGGTGGGCAGGTATTCTGTTTTGTTTTCCCAGCTTGCTGGGCTCGGAATTATTTAATAAGTAAAAATTTTGGTATTGTTGACTTTTTTATGGGCACTTGGTATTCTTCTGTTCTCTAAAGGGAATGTGTGTCAGTTTTTTTTCATAGTGTTTGTGTCATTTTAATGGTAAGACTGATAGATCTTTTTTTTTGTTTTTTTACTGAAATACAGGAGGCTCTGTCTGAACTTCGAGAAATGCTTTTTTACTGTGAGTGTGACTGATCCCTGGCACAGGTTGCCCGGGGAGGCTGTGGAGTCTCTGTCTAGACACAGTCCTCAGCAATCAGCTGTAGGTGATTCTGCCTGAGCTGGGGGCTGGACCACACGAACTCCAGAGGTCCTTTCAAACCTTAACCAGTCTGAGATTCTGTGATTATTTTTTTTTCTTTTTAGTTCAAACCATGCCGTAGAATACAGAAAATTCCTACAGGCATTTCTGTTCTTCTAACAAACCTCTATTTTTCCTTCTGTTTTGGGGGTGGGTGGGTTTGTTTGTTTATCTTAGGCACCTGTAGTCACATAAGGGCATTAAAAGCAGCTTAGCAACATTTGTATCTGTAATAGCAGTGGATAAAATCAAGCCACGGTCAACCAGGGCTTGTGGTTGGATTAGTACGTTGGCACTAAAACTTCTCTTGGGGCCCTGCAGGTCTCATTCCAGATATAATTCCTAATGAGGATATTGAATGACTGATGTGACAATAATGTAAATTAGTGCTGGTGCCTTCTATTTAAATTGAAAAGTAAGAGCAAGAGAGAGCTTTGAAAGGCGGCTTCCTTGGCATATGAGTGAAGGCTGAGGTTTTTATTAATTATTCAAGCTCCTGTAATAAGAAGTAGGAAAGCTTGTTAGCTATGTTTTTAGATTAAACAAAACCTTTAGGTTGTGATGTTCTTTCTTTAACACAATTTGTGGGATGAAAAATTTAAATGAAAATTTCCAAAGTCAAAGATTGATTGAGTTAAAGTATGTAGCATGGAATCAATCCTGTCAAATTGTAG
>NW_010405477.1:13358-25301 GCF_000710305.1 Buceros rhinoceros silvestris | reverse complement strand
TAGGGAAATAAGTGAGAGATTTATAAACATTGTTAATGTTTCAGAAATCTAGTTTTGTGCAAATGTGTTTTGAATTCTTTACAAATGAGATAACAGTAGGTCTAAATGACAAATTAAGGATTTAAAAAATAATCAGCATGCCTCTCTCGCAGTAATGGATTTATGGAGGTAGCATGCTTTAGTTGCATTTGTAATTAAGGTTTTTCCATCATTAGAATAGAAATGTATTCCTGTTGAGCATATCATTTTGGGTGAATTATTTGGATTGAATGAGTGGCAAAACTCCTCTACTTTAATCTGATATGTGGCTAAAAGTCAGTATTTGGATTGGATTCCTAGAGGATCATGTTGAAAGGTTAAATACATCTACTTGTTTTTCTAGTCTTCGTATTTCCATATTCTTCACAATTAACAAACAAATCCATATCCTGTGGTATTACACAGTGACAACTTAACAACTTGGCTTTATTAGTAATGAAGCCATACTGCTATTAATTTTGATACTCTAAATCCTGAAATGGGTGGGCTGAACGTGGGGTGCTTAACGACAGACTAAAGCAGCTTCTGAAATTGTCTTGTCTTTGCATGAATTCGTAGTCCTGAAAAAATCGGTTGAATGCTTTGATATGCCTCTAACTTTGTTCTGTTTTGAAAAACAGTGCAAGTGTTTTCGGTTATGAGAGACACTACAAATGGTACTAAAAATCCCTAGACTGCAACGTCAGGTAGTTGACCAGTTGACCATTTAGTGCTGAAATCTTAAAAGCTGGTGATAAGGTTATCCCTTTCAGGAATTTGCTTTGGCACGAAGCTCAGCTTTTCTCAGTTGAGTACTCGCAAAATCGTGTCATGGAGCATGTTTTCGTTTCTATGGGAGCCTCACTGACATCAAATATGGGTCCATCCTTAGCTGCTTTAGGTAGCTGTAATACGTGTATTACCGTGGGTGTCTGTGGATAGACAGTAGTTTCTGTGACATGGGCTTTTTTTTTCTATGTCCTTATAGGACAAGTCTGTACCATGAAGTTGCCCCAACTCACCATACAGTTCCTATTCCTGACTTACAATTGCAAACCCTATTTAACAAGCAATTTAGGCTTCTTAACTAGTAATTTTATTTTGTAGTTAGTTTAAAAATAGGTAAAAATCTTAACTGACCTTTTTAAAATATATGTATATTGAGATCTAAGTGTATGGCAGAAATTAGCAATACATCTTCTAATCACCTGGGAGGCCAGCAGATTTTGTTTTTGACAGGAACTCTTTCCATCTGTCTCCAAGCCAGCTTCATCAAGTGCGTACGGAAGTCACGCTGAACAAATAGGAAATCTGACTGAGACTTCATGCTGTTAACCATGCACGTTTCTCGTGTCTTTGCACATCTTTGGAGCAATTACTAGGTTCTGCCTGAAGCAGAAAAAGTGAAGCGTCCCATGTAGAGTTGAAACTGTTTTCTTTCCCTGACGGCGCCTAAGCAGGCAGTTCAGACTAGCCCTCGTGGCAGCTCTGAAGAGACTGTGGAGGAGCCACGTCAGTACAGCGGCTGGTGTCTGGACAGGCTGAAGATGGTACTCGTACTGATCAAAGTGGTGAAAAAGTGCCAAATGTGATTGTGAGTTTCCGAGACTTGATCACTGGTAGTTATTTAATCCTGCACAGATAACTTGGTAAAAATATTTATTTGTTACAAGTCCTTATGTCATTCAGGTTTCGTTGTTCTTTGGAATTGGAATGATCTTTGTTGAATTTCTTTCAGTAATCTGTTGAAACCAGGAAAGGTGGCACAATATCAACACCTGAGATTTCTCTACTTGCAGCAAGAGTTTTTCTGGTTTCCAGCACTTTGTGTATGTTTCCTGCATGATGAAAAACCTACCATGTTACTTCTCTCTGCGGCAAAATTCATGTTCTAGCAGATTCTCTTTCTTTTTCTACAAACACACACACAACCCCCCTACCTGATGTTTGGGTAATCCTAAAAGAACTTGCTTTCACCACATGCTTTGTTTTTTTAAGTACAATTGTGGACCGTTTAGGCACCTGATCTCTCATCTTCTGCATGTAGCTTGGTGGAAACCTAAACATCCCAGTATGGTTAAGAAGCTGAATGTACAGGAGCTCCTTCCTTAATTGGAGAGGCCTACAGCGTATCAGATCTGGAGCAGGTTGTTTTGGGGGCTTTCAGAATGATCCTTTTCTTCAGAGTAGGGAGATGACCTGACTTAAAGGTGGCACTGAGTCATTCAGGGTCTCTGTCCCTCGGGAGGTCAGAATTGTCTCTGTGGGAGACTCCGAATTGTTTGTACCACGTTCCTTAGTTGAGGGTAAGCGTGTTTTTACATGACTTGATTCTTAAAATGGTACCTGTAGAACACAGTCTAAGCTATTGACTCTTGACTCTAAGGGTAGATCACAGACTCATAGAATAGCTGAGGTTGGAAGGCATATCTCGAGATGGTTTAGTACAATCCTCCCTGTTCAACTAGATCACGTCGGTCAGGACCATGCCAGCTGGGATTTGAAGAATCTCCAAGCATGGAGACTCCACAGCCTTCCTGGGCTGCAATCCTTGCAGTAAAGAAGCCTTTGCTTGTGTTTAAACAATGCAAGATTTTGTATTTAAAGGGATTTTTTTTTTTTTTATTCACTTCATGCCCATTGCTTCTTGTCCTTTCACTGGGCACCAGTGAGGAGAGTCTGCCACTGTCATCTATTTGCTTCCCATCGTGGTTTGCAAATTCCTCATGGACATGCGCTCCTACCCCCATCAACCTTGGTCTAAAGCTCTCCTTACCACGCTGGGCAGACTGTTGGCACAGATCATTTTGCCCCACATAGTCAAATGGTTCCTGCCTTGTCCAAGCAATTCTTGATACTCAAAGGGAGGTCGGTGAACATAAAAACCAAAAGCCTGCACCAGCAGTGCAACCATGGATGAGGAATGAGTATTGTTTAACTTCAGACAGTATGACAGTTATTTTTATAAATATATCTAATTTAATGAAACAAAATTATACGCTTTATGAAAATCTTGCATGTCGTTTAAGAAATTAAGAGAACTTTTTTGGGTGGTAATTAGAGAATACTTTTCTGAATTTTAATAGATGTTGCTTTGACAGACAGCACCTTAGACATGATGAAAGAACTCTTCAGAACTAAAGCCGTTCAAACCACTTACAAAGATTTTTTTGATGGACTCAGTGTTCACACACAACCTATTTATTACCGAGAGTAGCATGTCCTCTCATCTACAAAATTTCACCATCATTTTCAGTGAATACACCTGTATTGAGAGGGAGGTTGCCTTAGTCTGATCAGCATATCTATTGCAAAATGCTTACGATTCTTCAAGAAAAAGTCTGTGTTTTTCAGTAGAAGTCCTTTTCCTTTGAAGAACGCTAAGGTAGCAAGTGTTCTCTGCACCCGATATTTTCCTTAGGGTTTGTTTGTCTTACTTCAGCCCTTCCCTTTTCTCCAGGCACACAGGGTGTGGTTATGACTTAATTAAAAGATGCTGGCCAGGAGAACCTTGTGAAAGGAATCCAGGTTCACTTCCTGCCAATTCCCTCCATGCTCCCTTGTTGCCTTAAAGGGCCTTTCTGAAAAGGCACCTTTTTTTTGTAATGAAATTTTCCTTAGCAGTTGCAAGATGAGGGAGGAAGGCCTTACGGAGTTGTAAGTTCTGTTTTCTGCATTTTACTCAGGAAAGAAGAGGGTGGGGAGGAGATTTGATTTGCAAGGAAGGATAGTACTGAGTTTGTTCACTGCTTAAAATAAATGTTTCAGTCTTTAGAGTATTATTAGCTTTATTTGTTTTTCTCGGTTATGGAAGTACTTGATCTTTTTGAAAACCTCTCTTTACTCCTCCTTGATTTCTCTAGGACTTCCAGTTACGTGGCTATGAGAGTGACTTCTGTGGGGGATGAGACAGTACTTACATTCTTATCACCACAAGATTGAGAGACATGCTTATGTATTTTCAACGTAATTTCTAAAAACTATAGTTCAATTTAAACGGTGATGTGGAGGATGGTATGGTGATTCTTCCCTACTAGGGAATAGGCTTTGACATTATTCGGAGGAAAATCTCTGTGCTCTGGTTTAAACCATGACTGGATTTTAGCTTGTCTCAACAAACAGGAAACCTTGATTTATAAGTAACTAATCTTAATTATTTAGTGTTCTTGTAATTTTTTTTTTCTTGTGAGAGACTGGTTATTGGTGATTGTGTTAAAACAGTTCAATTTGGGAAACAAAGCAAAATAAAGCTTACCTGTCTAAATGTATGTTCACTTCACTGAAACAAATGCTGCTGTTGTCTTTAAGGTGGATATACTTGTCTGTATGCGTTTAAATATTGAATAACTTAACACATGTTTTGGTTTTATTAGGAATTAGTAAATGATGCTTGTCGTATTCTTGCTTATTAGAAGTGGTTTTACTTGCGTTGGTGATGGTAAGCTTTTGATGTAGTTGCAGTGTACTTGAAATGCACAGGTTTTCTTATTAAACAAAGCTACCTTTGCTTCTTACAGTTAAGTACAAATGGTTCATCAGGCATAGATTTATTTAATGGATTTAAATAAAAAGTATGCATGAGAGTTAATGAGCTGAAATTGTTTTGAGTATTGTGTTCTTCAAGGGGGTTTATGTGTTGCAGATCTTGTTTTTTTTCAAGGAGTGAAACAAGGGAAAAATTCCCTGTTCCTTCATTCATTTTAGGTTTTCAGTTTTGAATGAGTTGATCAGACAGAAAATAATTCCGTGGGTAGGCTATGAGCCCTGGTGTTTCTCTAGGAACTGCCACGGGTACTAGTGTATGGTTTCCCTGGAAGGAGCATTGCTGACTCTGGAGGCTTAGGAGGTGCCCATGCCATAGAGCCGTCTTCTGTCCACCCAGACGTTGTGTTCTTACTGCTTCTGGGAACTCAGAGTGGGATCAGAACCGAGTCAGTTACCGTCTGTGCACTCAGGTGTTCAGCTTGGTTAGTGAGCATGCGGTTTCTCCATTTCCAAGATTTTAAATGAATTTCCAACCAAAAAGTTTTGGGGTGTTTTTTTTGGGTTGTTTTTTTTTTGTGTTTTGTTTATTTTTTAACTTTTATCTAAAGCTGTAGGAGTATGTTTCATTGTTTTGTTAGGTTTTTCCTTTCATCCTAATACCAAAATCATATTTCCAAAATAGGCGAAATTTGCTTTAGTATAGCATGGTTTGTAGTATACTGTGCAGAATAACCAATAATTGTACAGCTTAGTACAATCTGATGTTCCTCCTCTCTTTAGTAAAACTCACCACAAATACTTGAAGTAGATGTTCTGTAGGATATTAAAGATATAATTGTTTCTGGCATCAGGGGAGCATTGTCGTCAAGTTGTACTTTGATTCACGTCATCTTCAATGTTTTACTGTCATCTTTGCATTCCCTGTCAAAATGTGACAAAAGTACACATGGTTTTATTTGTGTTCAGCACATTTCTGTTGCTGCCTTTTTTGTGTGTTTTCTGTTGTTGGTGAGCGAAGTGATCCTACCTTTTGTTGGTGCGAAAACATGTGTCATTAGATCTTTGTGTGCACTGCTTCAGCCCCTGGAACCATTCTCCCTTTGGTTTTGGTGCGTCATCCAATACTGGTTTTATGCAGAGCATCTATCGAAGTTTTATTAATGCTTGTCAGCTTGGTTGGATGCAGTATGGAAGTTAATTCCAGTGTTTCTGACAGAAACCGAAAAGGGAAAATTTTGGCAGCATGGGGTGTATTTCTGATACTCTTAACATTTTCTAAAATTATGCATTTTGGGGAGATGTAGCTTTGAATGTGTTGTCTAAGTACAGCAAATACTTGGTAAAAGCTCTTTGAAACTTATTTATTAACTACTTGAATCTGGACACTCAAGCTTTTCTAAACCGAGTCCGTTGTCCAATGGAAGGGCTTTGTTGTAATGCTTCGTTCCTCGTGGCAAGCCGGGTTTCCACCTTTCTTTCACTCTTCCTTATGTCATACGTGCCTTTTTGTCTAGTGGTAGAAACCGTTTTAGAAAGTCCTCTTTAATAAAATCTCTTGGCAGCATCCTGTGGCTGTTTTATCAGTGCTAGAGGCTAATTACCACAAAATGCTAGCAAAGTTAATGAATAGATTGCAAAAGTACAGAGGTTCAGAAGTACTGATGTCGATTAGTGAGTGGTGTTCCATACTGAAACGCAGTTCCTCCTGCTTGTTTGTTCCTCTCCGTCATGGGAAGGACTAGCTCATAGGAATTACTAAAGCTGATGACAATTATTTTCTTATTAAAATTGTGCAAACAAATAGCTGAGGTGGAAAAAAATACAAGGTCTACGCTAGCTAACTATGGGTAGTCTTCAAAAAGACAGTTTTTGCCAAAGCCCTTAGAGTGTTTGTTATGTTACATTTTCTCCTTGTGCAAAATGAATGTGTGAAGTGATTTGTTTGTTTGTTTGTTTGCTTGTTTTTGTTTTTGTTAATGCATCTTTGGTATAATATTTCTGTAATCATTCCAGTCAGTCTTTTAAGCCTGGTCTTAAGTCTCCCTTTCTGTTCCTTCATGTCTGCCGCCCGAGGAATCTACAGAAAATTTGTGCGTCTTCAGGAGAAATCTTTGCATCAGTGTTTAGTTTTGTGCCCTATCCTGTTGTTTTTTAACTCGGGTATCTTAGCTTGGTTTTAGCATCCTCTCGTCAGAAGGTACTCTAGTGGTTTTGAAATAAAGAATCTTTAAATCTACTTGACGTAATGGATAATAATAAAGCTGTCCTTCAAATATTTATTTATTTTTAATTGTTCCCTTTCTTAAATCATATCTTCAATTAATTAGTGAGTTGGAATAGAATTAAGACATGGAAGTCTGCAGTTTGATGATTGTCTGCAATTAGAATCAGTTTATATGACTCGCAGTTCACGTGTGAGAGAATTCGTGTTGCCAGTCTTTTACAAGAATAAAGTTAAAGTAGAATTTCACAGATGTTCACTGTGCTGAGAAGTTCACAGGTTTTTAGAAGTATATGTTTGCTGGGGGGGAGGGGGCATGGCTGTACAGATGGGTTGCCAGGCAATTAATTCTTCCTACTTGGATTGCCTGCAGTAGGAGACAATCCAGCTCTCATGAGCAGCGCAGTATTATTTGCAAAAGGAAACTACTGAGTAACAATTTTCCTATTCTCTTCCTTCTTTCTTCTGTCTTCCCAGCCTCACTATAAACCTCCCTTCCTTTGCCGTACATTTCTGAGAAACTGCTAATGATTGATATGATAGCAGTGCTGTCATTCTTTTTAACCAAAAAAAAAAGATCATTTTATTCTAGGTATTTTAATAGAGTCCCATTAAGGATGTATTGCTGACTGAAATATTGGCATGAAGGGCTCTCACTGAGCTGAGCCCAGGAATTAAGAAGTCAGGAAATCGGCTGCTGCATTGCAAAAGAACCTTGTGTGACACAGTATCTCCTGATTGGGGGGATCATTACTGCTATTATGACTCGACTTGCGTAGGAATTTTAAATTTCATCTGAATGTCAGTAATAACCCTCTTAGCAAATTATCCTGAATAAAATCACGAAGGCATTTTATATAATAGGTGTTGAATTACTGGATAGATTTGCTAATTAAATACTCTTTGTTCTGCTGCAGTTGACATTACAGGGTAAGATCTCGAACAATTATTCTCAACAGCTGTACTTTGTTAAGGGAAAAATTAACTACGAAGTTTATTTTTTTCCTACACTTGAAGTTGGCAGATTTTTGAAATGTGCTTGAAAAAAATTCCATCATGCAATTGGTAATGAGAAGATAAATATGCAGGTGTTGCTGTAAAATCAGATAACTACCGACTGCCTTATTAATGAATTTAGCAAGCCTTTATAACCTTCTGTTTCAGGGCTGTTGGCACTTACAGTTGATCTCCTGTCAGAACGGGTAGCACTAGCATATGCCAGTCACTTGATGAAGCTAACTTGTGTGTGACTCTCTCGTTATTGCCTACATCCACTGCTGTCCTTGGAGACAACTGAGAAATGGTCTTTGCATAGTCAAACAACTTCTTCAGCTGGGGGTAATCCTATTGTAAAAAAAACCAAGAAACCAACCAAAACCCACCACAATTATCTTTTTAACTCCTAATAGAGAGTGTTATTTCAGAGAACGACGTAGAAAGTTCCAGAGATTATCCAGGGAAAATATGGTAGGCTTTCTTTTCTTTTACATATAAACTCTTCATTTCTCTGTCCAATTTTAAAATTTTGTTTCAGGGACTCCGGTTTGCTTTTGGAGTGCTAAGGGAAGGGCATAACCTTTCTCTGTAGGTGTTAGATAATCAGTGAGAGAAAGGGAGGGTGGGGGGTAAATAAGCTAGAATTCTAATTACTGTTTATGAAATTTGATGTCAGGTACTAGTAATACGTGTCTTTAGGAAAGTTTCAGAACTCCATGGAAGGGTGGTGGGGTGGTACCATATGAATCACTGACTACGGGACGAATAGGAGAGCAATATCTTTTTTAAGCATCTGATTAAAATGTAATTGGGTGCGTCTGAGCAGCTACAGCCTAGAGCGAATGTGCAGTTAAGACTCACTGTTTTCCCGTTCTTCTTTATCCAAGATTGAGGCCAGCTGAACTTTTTGCGGTTTGGGACTTCAGCAGAGTTCAGGAATCATATTGTCCAAGTACCTAGTTTGCAGCGTCAGTGGATGGTCTTTAAACCAACTGCATGTTTTGAACTTTACCCAGAGGGTGTAAATCCACAGGTGTCCGTGTGTGCTTGGGGAATAACCCCAACAAGGACGTTCACTGTGAGTCAGCTGTATCAAAGTTACGTTGTGGTTTGAAACTAACCTTTCCTTAAGTGCCTAGAAGGGAATGATAGCTTATGTTTTCATAGTTCATGTCTTTGTACTTTGGTGAGTGAGTCCATCCTTGGGTGCAACAATTTCTCTCTGAAGACAAAAGTGGCTGGAAAATGTGCCTGAACAGAAACTATGTTGAAACAGAATATTAAGTTTGCAAAGTCGAGCACTGTGACACTAAGAAAAGCTTTTGGTGAATAATTTAAAACAAACTGGAAAAGCGTAGTGGAGCATCAGACTTCAGTATTCATCACTGTGGTTTTTTTTTTTTTAAAGGTTCAGAAATATTAAAGACATTTGCCATTAATGTTGAAGGAATGATCGTGTTGTTTTCTGTCTGTGTACTGTTAGGTAGAGGTGGGCATTTCACCTTCATTTCAGAACTGCTTGCTGCAATAGCTGTAGTCATTATCACGACAGTCAAGACTCTTGAATTCATTTTAGGCTCCTTGGTCTTGTGAAAGTCATGAGATTTCCTTGAAGATGGTCTTATTCCCACTGAGCATGGCCTGCTCTGCCCTGTTCATGCTTTTTCTTTTCTCATCTACTGCTCGGCCCTGTGTCACAGTGACTACAAGTCATAATTCTGCCTTTTTGGCAAATATGACCAAGGAGTATTGCAATTTAATATATGAATGATAATGAAACTTAGACTAGGTTACTGGATTTAATATAATCTGATAAAACAGTGTGTTGCCTGACTATCTTCAAAGTGTTCAGATTCACCTAATAGATTGTGATCTATCATTGCTGTTACAAGTGGTTCAAAGTAATCCTTTTTAAAGAAAATTAAATGTTTAAATATGTACAAGTAGCATGACTAGCTGAAAAGGAATTGAGGTTTATGCTGAATGGGGAAACCAGGGAACTAAGACTAACCAGGTAGAATCTGGAGCTGTGTGCCGGAGCACCAGCATGCTGATGAGAGGGGAAATGGGGAATACAGTGGAAATATGGCCAGGTGACTGAGGGAATGGACCAGATGTTCATGCTCATGAGGCTGTGCAAACCTCACCAAGCCGTTCCTGCTGCAGCAGCTACTCGGTTTGTTCATCAGGGTAGTCTTAATTCAGTTTTTTTGCACTACAGTGGCATCAGTGGATGATATGCTCTTCCACCCCTCTCCGCTATGCTGACCATTATTAGAAATGGCAGCAGTAGCCTGCTCAAGTGAGGCCTCTGTAGCTGTTTCCAAGACTTGCTCTTCAGAGCACTCGGGAACTTGGGATGCGCTCTTGGCCGTGGACCAAACTTGGTTACGCTCAGATTTGCCCAGTGATCCGATATATGTATCCTATCTCTCTTCCAGCTCCTTGTCCCAGTTCTGGATTCCGTAAGAAGCTTGCTTTTGCTAACCCATTTTGAGATCGTTGCAAGGGTAATCAGCCCTCTGACTAGGTTCTTGTTAAGTGAAGCACCATCCAGGCTGTACTGAGTAAGATGGGACTTTTGGGGGAAAAAAACTCGATGACATCAAGAGATAAGATGGTAGATATGGAGGAGACGACTGACCTAAATTAGTGAAAGAGGCTTAGTTCTGGCATTTCCTGAATAGGTTTTGACTGAGCGCTTGATTCAGTGTTTTTTCCTAAGGCAGAACGTGTGTGTGCACATGCAATTTTGAGATTTGTTTTAATCTTGTTTTAGGGGAGTTAATAATAGCATTAATACAAGGTCAGATGAGAATTTACTCATGTAATAGGAGTATTGAGGTGACTGTGTGTTGCCAGGAGAGAGGTGGTTTGCTTTGTTTTGAAAGGTGAGAGCATTTGGAGTTAGCAACCTAATGGATATGTTTGCATGTGTGAGCTTGTAATTATATCATACGCTAATCTTTGGGGTTTTTTTTTATTTCAGATTTTGATGCATACCAAGGAGATGGTGCAAAAGGTAATGCTGAGCATTTTCATTAAACAACAACCCTTAAAAAGCACACCTGGTGTAATTTTTTTATTCTGGGAGGACTGTAACCCAAACAGACCTGAAATCACTTCTTAGGATGCCTGGTTTACAAATATAATCCTTCCTAATGGATTGTAGCTTTTTTCTTTTCCTACCACAGATATGATCTGGCCCCTGCTTGAAGCCCGTGTGCAACTGTTGCAAGCAAATTAGCAACAGTGCTAATTAGAGTTTACTCATAGACCTGTTACACCATGTGTTCTAATGTTTTATTATGGTTTATTTTTTGGCATCCTTTAAATTGTCACAGGGTGGGTTTTTGACTATGTGGAGTTTAACATGGACATAGCCATGCTGCAGTTTTTACAGCTGCCTTGATTTTCTGCCACTGAAGACATCAGGCTTTCATTTTTTCAGATTAATATTAGATAGTTGGATGCATCTGCCCATTTTTTTGGTGATGATTTTTTCTTTTCCCCTTTTTCCTTGCTCTGCCTCTCACATACTCCACAGGCACTTTTATGTGCCTCCATTTGTCTATAGCTTGCTCCATTATCCCAGAGTATTACCGCAGTCTGGCTGGTGTTTGAGCACAATTTTTCCAAGTAGAGCATTTGAATTGTTACAAGGATCAGAATGAGAGATGATATGAAGGGCAGAACATCAGTCAGAGAGAAGGAATCAAGTAGGTGCTTGCGTTTATCTCCAGGTGTAATTGTTCAGTAGTTCAACCAGGGGATACAAAATTCTGGATCACAGTAACTAGATCCTTATCCCAAAGGAGTGCCTTGTTCCCTGAAAGATCTGCTGCCTGGGGTGGCCTAACACGGGTAATTAGATTACAGGTAGAAGAAGAAAGATGGGAGTGAGAATGTGGAAATGTGAAACTACGTGTGTAAGCTGAAAAAGTGTAAGAAGAGCAGCCTCATCTGTGACTGCATCCACTAGCCAATGCTTTCACTACATTTTTTGAAATAAAGTATCTAAGTTTTGTTCTGTTTTTAAATCCAGAAAACCTTTTTTGCGATAGTATTGTGATGGCTACTAACGGGGTAGGATGAGTGACTGCAGTATTAACTTTCAGGCACGTTGGCTAAATGCCTTGTCTGAAACTTGTCCAGCAGTCTTTGAGTCTAAGTGATTTTTCTGTGTCCGAGCAGTCCGTAGTTATTTCTGATTAGAATTCCTG
>NW_010405477.1:0-13278 GCF_000710305.1 Buceros rhinoceros silvestris | reverse complement strand
TGTTTCTCAAGACTAGACGTGTTCACTGACTTATTTTTCTAGCATTCATTCAGTAAAATTTTACTCCTTATGTACATAACCAAACAGTGATTTTCATCTTTTTTTAAATATGATGGGTTTAAGTTCCGTTATTCTCTTTTAATTCAAATATGTGTTAATGAAATATACAGACTTCTCAGTAAAAACTTACCTTAGATTTTTCTGCTTTTTAGTATTTAAGGGATAATATACAGGTAACGGTATTTTTGAATCTTGAAAACAAGGTGGGACTATAAGAAGATGGGGTGGTTCGGTTTTCTTCAAAGCAATTTGTTTTCGTTTAGATGAATCTTGAAGTGATTTATGGAGACACAGACTCCATTATGATAAACACTAATAGCACCAATTTGGATGAGGTCTTCAAGCTGGGGAACAAGGTAAGGAATTTTTTCTTTTTAAAGCTGTCTCTGAGTTGAGCAGATGTTAAGAGAGGGCTCCATGGCATGAGCAGAGAATAGGGCACAAGGAAGAACAACGTGACAATGTAGGAAGATATGGAGTAATAAAAGCTCAGAGTGCTCTGTCTTCAGGTCTAGCTACTCTGTGCATTTTAAAAAGTGACTACATTAAATATTTCATTGCATAAAGAGCTTTTTTTACCAGTCCCAAGTTACCAGGAGACTATCCGAATACTTGGTAAGCCACTGTAAGGTCCAGTGCCTCCACACTAGTTACAATTACAACGCGAACACGGTTTTGATTTGACATGAGAGATGTCTGTTGGCTTAGTTTTGTTTAGTTATGTAGAATGCATTGCACTCTACGAGCCATCAGATTTCCAGTGGTAAGTTCAATTATTAAATTTGAAGGTATACTAGATACAGAGGAGATCTCTTTGATTAGCAGTTGGCAGTTAACCATGTGGAAGCTTGGCATCTCTCTGAAATTGTGGAAAACAAGTGAGAAGTGTTTCAGAAAATTTTAAAGAAAAGATGTAAGAAATTGTGATGAAAATGAGCTGTGGAAGCTCCAAAACCCCGAAGAAAATGTAGGTTTTTTTCAGCATAGTATGAAACAAAAGTAATGTAATTTTAAAGCAAGAGTGATTCTGGAGGTTTTTTTTTTAGAAAACTTCTGCCTTCATGTTAATTGGGTACTTTGAGAAGTAGATGCATCTCAGGAGCAGGGAGAAAGGAATAGTATCTTGATGTTACAATGTGAGTAGCAGGAGGAATGATGGTATGGAATAAGCAATCTCTTTTTGTTTGCCATACAAGGCTAAATATAGTTTCAAGTGTTTATACAGTAGTGTATAAGAAGATTTACCCTTACTCTAGTGGGGTGTGAATGTTGTTTCATTCTGGTTTAGTTTTTGTCTCTGTACTCCCATTTGCTGGCTAAATGTTATAGAGGAGCAGCTAAATAAAAATAGTAATTTTTATAAAGTCTGACTGGATCATCATCGTAGGTGAAATACCTCTGATTCAGGTTTACTGAGAGAACAGGTACGTTTTTGAACTTGTCACCTGCTGAATAATTCCTCACAAGAGTCAAATCTCAGGCTTTTTTGTCCCATGTGCTTCTGTATCCTGTATCAGTTGTTGGGGGTTTTTGGGTGTTTTCTTTTTTCTTTTATTTTTTTAAAAAGACAAACTGACATGTTTTGATTAAAGTTCTCATATCGTGTACTTGATTTTTAAAGGTGAATAAACATGTCTGTAAATAAGTTGTGGCTCTCCGTATTCTTCCTGTGGCATAAAAAGTGGTTCTTGTGTTTCTTGTTTCACATGTTACTTGTTTATTTGATTGTTTATTCTTCAAGAAAGTGATAGTGACTTATTTTGCAAACTTTTCTATCACTTAGGTTTTCCTCATTTTGCATAATTCATATAAAAATTTTTAAGGATGGTGAATTGTATCTGTTCGTGAGAATACTCTTAAGAAATGTCACTGTTCTATTTCATGATAATTTATTTCCCAAAATTTCATGCTCAGAAAGGAGGAATATTTACATTGCAATCATTACACTTTTGCTTTAATGTAGACTCTATGGAAGGCACACGGGTTTAATGCAGAGAATTACTGTGAGAGCAGTTAGCATTATGTACCCTTGTCCTCTTGTAAAGTGTGAATTTATAGGCTGTCTTCAGCAATGAAGCACTCCTCCGAGAGTTAAATTTTGGGTTTCTGTTGGAGAAAATCCTCTCATCGTCTTTATGAAGTTTCCCATCTAATGCCTTGTCCCACAGGTTGCTGGTTGTGTTCACGCCTACCCTTAACCCCCCATTATTTTTATCTATGTCACTTTTAGTCACTACTTGGCAGAATTTTGTACATTTCTCAACGTGCATCCTTTTGAATCAAATTTGTTGGTACGTTCAGTACTGCACTATTGCTGGTTTTTAAGCACTTGATTGGTATAATATTTTTAAAAAATGGAAAATACTTTGGAAAGTAGCAGGGAAGTGTTCAGAAGAATCGTTCGACTGTTTTGTTTTAATGAACTAAGTATGAACCTCTTGGCAAAATTGTTTTGCCTCACAATACCCTTCATAACTTATAAATATACAAGGGGATACAAGGATAGCCCCAGGTTATTAAAATTGATGATAGATCTAAGTGAGAAAAATAAAATATACACATACACGTATAGGTATACTTATACATGGAAAATTTATAAGGAAGGTTTTGGTTAAAATTGGTAACCTGCGCCCAAAGCTAGATAGAAAAGCAGTGAGATTTTATGCTGAAGGTACTGTTCCTGTCTTAGTGAGGGTATGTGTTAGACGGCAAAAGAACTTTAATCTATGTAAAACTTCAGTGAGGCATGAGGAAAGGATAGTTCATAGTGGTGGTCTCTGACAAAAGAACTGGAAATAATGGAGGAGTAAGAGTGGATAGGGAGATGTTGAAAATCAAGAGGAAAAGAGAGTTGTAGAGGAAATAAAATGACGAGTAGAATGTGTGAAGGCAGAACAGGACATCTGAGGAATGGTATGCAACTAGCTTGTTGAAGAAAGTAAAGCAAAAATATATGAAGAAAGAAAAATACAAGTGAGAAACTTCTGGCAGAGCCAGTAGATGGTTGAATGTATCCTGGAAACAAAGTCTGTCATGAAAGGTACATACTGTTTTGAACTGTTTGCACTTCTCTTAGAACAGAGTTAAGACATGTGGAGCAACTTGATGTTTGGTACTATATTACGACAACATGCTAAGTGAAATTTCAGGCTTTTTTACGTGAGTGAGACATAGTCTGTGTGTATAAAAATGGCACCTTTTCCTTTCAAAGAAATCAAGCTAAAGAAAAAGTAGGCATGTTGTGGAGAAGGGTGTAAATAAACACTCACCCATTTGTGCATGTTTTCCCTGAACATATGTACAGAGGGCTCTGGTCTGCAGTCGTTGTTCTGTCTTCCCTCCCTGGCTGAGGAGAGAGAGTAAAAAAAAAAACCTCGCCCTTGCAAGGCAATTTCCATATTCTGTTGATAAGTCACCATCTCTAGGTGGATTCCTCCTCCAAAATCCCTTCTTTGCTTAATTTATGTGGAAAGCGAAGTAGAGTGGATGTCCTAATAAAGTGGGCTGCAGTCAGTTACCTGCAAGGTCACGTTTGGTCCCATGCTTCTCTGCCCTGCTTGATTTTGTTAGGGAGTTACCTACACCAAGCTGTAAATCCTGAAGAAACCAGTGAGCAAACCTTAATTTTAATAGTATCTCATAATTACTGTTGTGTACTTTAATTTCACAATGATATCTGATAAGTCTTTTTAAAGTGTGAATGTGAAACCACAATGTGTAACGTTACCTGTTTTAAAATGTAAGGATGACACAATTTTAGATGGAAGTTAAATTTGTCCATGGTTATAAGGTGTTGCATTTGGTTTTAATGTTGGTGCATTTGCAGATCAAAAGTGAAGTGAACAAGCTCTATAAATTGCTGGAAATCGATATTGATGGAGTTTTTAAGTCCTTGCTACTGTTAAAAAAGAAAAAATACGCTGCTCTGACTGTGGAACCAACAGGAGATGGGAAATATGTAACCAAACAAGAACTGAAAGGATTGGATATAGTCCGAAGAGACTGGTGTGATCTTGCAAAAGAGACTGGAAAGTGAGTTTCTTTGTGGCATTGTCCTCTTTGCTCTGTTTTAAACAGTATATGCTTCATAAACGTGGCTTTTCCCTGAACAGCGCAGATTGGTAACTAACGTAAGCGTTAGAGCATCTTAGTAGGAGATGTGAACGTTACAGTTTGGCATTGGTAACAGATCATACTTGTGCAAGGCCGAGTGTCTCTAATTTCATTTTCCGTTGTTGCATTTTCTGTGGAAGCTGTGCATTTGAGCTGTCACAATTTTGTATATGCAATTTCTTAAAACAGCTGAAATCTTGAGAAAGTAGTAGGTGCTACAAGCATTTGGAGTCACAGGTTTTAGGTAGTTGGTTTTGGGGTTTTCTTTTTCCAAAGATGGTTAAAGAAGGTGGTGGTCAGCCTTTTCAGCATCCTGTAATAAAGCTGGAAATGCACTGGGTGCAGCTTGAGGAGGTGATCTTTTCCTCCAACACCTTTTCTCTTCCATTTTTCAAATGAGACTCTTCTGATACTTCAGTATGATAGATACTGTATTGATGATTTAGTAATTGTCATTGTGGAGGGCATTTTCATATTTAAATTCAATAGAAATAATGGATTTATCGCTGTAGAAGCAAAATTGGAGTGGATAGAGAGGTGGTCATCAGGGGGCTGACTCAACTTGTATTGCATACTGCCTCTTGAAAACGTAAATAAATTTTGGTTCCAATGTATCAAAAACATCTGTAAAAATACACCAGACACGTGCTTACTGTTCTTAAGACTTGCATTTTCTAAGAAAAAAATGCATCATAATAGAAGCAAATTTTTCCAAGTTAGGAATGTATTAGTAATTAAAGCTATACAAATGTTTGAGAGTGTTCTTTAGTGACTAACTCTTCTGCAGCTGGCAGATCTTCCAACCACACTTTACAGAAATAGGCAAGACTTTGCTTACTTGATGTTCTGTTCTCCCCCATCTTAAGATACCTGCTATGGAATAATAAATAGCAAAATGAAATGGAAGCAGAAAATAGAAACCAATTGCACTCAACAATTCCAAATCACTGTTTTAACATTAGAACTATTTACAATAAATTTGCTTTTAGTAAAATAAGCAAATAAATAAAGCACAACATGAAATATCCTGGCTAATTTGTATAAATCTTGCATAAGACTTCGTCCCCAGGCTCTCTAGAGGTAACCCGGGGAAGAGAGGATTCTGTTTATTGTAATAGTTTTGCTTTGCACGTCTTTTTTGATTTATGGTCTGTTTTTACAGCTATGTAATTGGTCAGATTCTTTCTGATCAGCCCCGAGATATCATTGTGGAAAATATTCAAAGGCGGCTTATAGAAATTGGAGAAAATGTGGTCAATGGCCAGATCCCAGTAAATCAGTTTGAAATAAACAAGGTAAATGATGTCTCCGCTCTTTTCTGTCTCAGAAAAACTTTACTGTTCCTGAATATATTGAGAGCTGATAAAAATCTTTGATGCTGTGAAATATCAGGAGTTTTGTTGTATAAGGAATAGCGTGGAACGTACTGCAAATATCCTACAATATGAGAAGAAACACCTGGTGGGGCTGGAGGCCGGTCTTGCTTCCTCAGAATACTAACTTTCTGTCTTGTCCCATCCTGGTGTCTTCCACCCTGATTCTGCACTTTGAGAATTACATGAAAGCTCATGCTTTCAGGAGAAGTTTTTTTCTAAATTGTTATTTTATATTTGAGGTTTAAAATACATAAACTGAAAAATGCAATGGAAAAGAATCAGATGTTCTGTTTTCTAGAAGGCCCGTGTAAAAGCATACTATTGTTAGTGTATATCCCTTAAAAGCTCTGTAGAAGAAAGCTGTTAGTCATTTTGAGGTCTTACTGAAGACTTCCCTGCAGCAAGAAGTAAAATACTCTCTTTTATCTACAGGAGAGAGCAGACAGCACTGTGGTTTGGGTTTGTGAATCCTCTATGAAACCCATATTTTTAACTTCAAAAGCCTTCTCCCCAGCCTGCTAGGGGGGTTGTTTCTCTGTTGAATTGGATAATACGTGCCCCTGTCATGCTTCTCGTAAAAGAGGTTTCCCAAACTTACTTTATCCAAAGTCTCTCTTTTGTCAGCTGAACATCTGTCTGCTCTGCACAACTGTGTTAATCAGTTAAGAAATGTGTTCAGGTTGTCATATGGGTGTTAGGGAAATCAGTGTTCTTTATGGCTGACTTAAAAAAAAAAACCAAACTTGTTTTGATGCAAATATTCCAAGAGTACTTAGCATCCCTATAAAAGATAGGTATGGAATAACTTTGACTTCAAACGATGAATAATCCTCTATTTTAATACTTTGGAAAAAAATATATAAAGTATTTCAGTAGTAAGTCAAATGTATAAGTTATTTCTAAGAATTGGGATGATGCTAAATACTTAAACATACCGGTTTTTTTATTATGTAAAAGTAAAACTCATTGTGGAATCTCAGTAATATGAGATACGTGGAATATACACAAGTGAAATACATTCAAATCTAGTTGTGTTCTCTTGCTACAGAGCTTGTGAAATACACTTAGCTACTTGATACTCAGATTTACTTTATGACCTGAACTGGTGCAGGGGTAAGAGGGTCATCTCTGGCTGTATTTTTGTATTTTGCTTAATGTTTTCATCTCCGTTTTAGTTTCATTCTAAAACAGTTGCGTTGTTTCTGTAACTGTTTTGAACTGTTGTGCTTTTAATGTAATGCATTTTTCAGACAGTAAGTGTAAAAGCATCCTCCTATTTTATTAATAATATTTTTAAAATACTGAGAACATTTTACTATGAGTAACTTTCAGGTACCCAGACCTTAACATCTGGAAAATGCATTTGTTACAATTTTTTCATCTTACTTTTTTGTGTTGCGAATGTACTCGTGAATAGTAGATAGAGGAGGATAGCTACTATGTAATCTTGTCTTCTAAAGTTCTGAGTTGCCCATCACTGGAGTAAAATACTTTTCTCACAGTTCCATTTGTCTTTCCTCCTTTGGTCTCTTAGGCATTGACAAAAGATCCACAGGATTACCCTGACAAAAAAAGCTTGCCACATGTGCATGTTGCCATGTGGATAAACTCTCAAGGAGGCCGAAAGGTGAAGGCAGGAGACACAGTGTCATATATCATTTGTCAGGTAAAAATGTCTGTCTTTATAGATAAATACTAGGTATTGTTTTGAGAGATGGCAAAGAAAACCAACACAACTCCTGGAAAAAATGTTTTGGCATTCGTAGCAATATTATGTTATAGTTTAAAATATCAGTTTTCTGTACTAAACTTAGTTTTATAGAGCCAGAAAGAACTGTTGTGGTCAGTTCAGCTTATCTGTCGATTTCTGTATAAAATTTCTCCGAATTAACTTCCGTTTGGAACTAGAACTTTTTTTAAGGAAAATATCCAGTCTTCGTTTTAAGGAGAAGAAAATTCTGGTGACGAAGAACCTGTCATTCTTGAAAAGCTAATTGCTGGTGGTGGTGATTAAATAGTGTCATTGTTATTTCCAGTCTCAGCCTGAGTCTTTTCAATTCATGATTGTTAGATCTGGCACAACTCTGTTGGATAGACTGGGAAATTTTTGAAGCTTTCTCTCTTCAGGTGTTTTCCTATAAATGCTTATCATTATCTCACAAATACATACTCCACTTTGTATTCACCATTAAAAAAAAAGTGTAGGTTGGATTAGATGGACCGAGAGATCTCTTACACCAAACTGATGGATTTGGCAATGTGACTTCTGCAGTGGACCACTGTTACAGCTCCTTCAGCATGAAAAACTGAAAGACGGTGTATTTTATTTAACGGAGAGCTCTTAGCCTGCCATGACAAAGCTGCCAAGACTTGTGAGAGCTGGGCCATGGGTATGGCTGAGCAGTGGCACAATACAAGAGAAGAATGTACTTGTTGAAAGAAGGGAGCTGAAGGAATTGCATTGTAATTATTTTTGCAAAGCAGCTGGATGAGCTGAATAGTCCTAAATTAATTTTGTTCTGAATGCTAAGTTGTATGAAAGGAGTAGGAGGGAACAATGGCTTGCAGTCTGTGTTTATTAGTGATGGGTTTTCAGTCCGTGGTTGCTGACCCTATTGAAGCCAGTAGCTCATCTTAACTGAAAAATGAAGGTGTCGTATGTTAATGCATTAGTTTTATGTTGCTGTAAAAAAAGGCAAAAAAGAGACTGTACTAAGCAAAAAATAAGCTGTGGTACTGCCCCCCCATCCCCGTTAAGATTTATTTTTATAGCGGAATGTTTGCTGAAATACTACTTTTAAGTTCTGCTCTAAGATTTTTGACACACGTTAAAGATAAAATTTCCTAGTGTAGTCGTGGACTGGGAATATGATTCTACAGACGGAATGAGTTAATGTTTCCTGTAACAGTACCATCTTTTTAGAGGTGATATTTGCCTTCCCAAAAGGAATTACATTCTCCGTACCTTCCTCTTTCAAGTTGGAGAAGAAAGTAATGCATATGCTGACCTCTGAGTGGTGTTTCTTGGCTTGAGACATCACCACGTGTTTCTTTCAGTATTTCCAAATATTTCAGAATTTGCTTTTTCAAATCGATACTGTTGCCCCTGTCATTTATTCATATGCCAGTGAATGATGGTCCATTCCCTAACCATTCGTTCTATTTGTTCCTTTATAGAATTGAAGAACATAAATTTTCTAGCAAAACAGATATAGTTTTGATATCTGTGACTTAGAATTTGCTTGTTGTGCAAAATGATGATGCTAGTTTCGTACAAAATGAATCTAAAATGAATGCCCTCCACATATTTTTAACTAGGCTGATGGTTACAATGTGTTTTCATTGTGCATTTCAGAATTGACAGATGGGACTGTTTACTCTGTCTACTCTTACTGATTTGCACATGTAGGCTGCAATAATACAAGCTGGATTTACATTCTTGAACTTGCTAGTTGATGCCAGCATCAGCAATGCAATTTTTTTTTTACTACTGCTGGATTTGTATTGGATGCATAATAAATCAACCAAAAGAGCGTGGGTTTTGTAACAATTTTGCATTAAAATAATGCATAATATCTGAAATATAATTCTTTGTAAAGACTGAATGTGGATTTTGCTCTTTTCACACTTTGGTTTGTTTGTTTCCTCTGTCTTAGGATGGATCAAATCTCGGTGCCAGCCAGCGAGCATATGCTCCAGAACAGTTGCAAAAGCAAGACCATCTTTCTGTTGATACTCAGTACTACCTGTCACAGCAAATACATCCGGTAGTTGCTAGAATATGTGAGCCCATAGAGGGAGTTGATTCTGTTCTTATTGCAACGTGGTTAGGTGAGTATCCTAAATTCAGATTATTTAAAGAATTTTGAGACAAAGTGAGAAGCTTTAATGTATGTTTCTTGACATAAAAGTTTCCCAAAATCAGTCTTTTTACGACGAACAATGGCTTGTGTTTCACGTACTATAGAAAGCAGCTTGGACTGTAAGTGTATTTCTTTGACTTTTGCAGAATATCGTTTTTCAGAAGGGGCTCGTTAATCTGAACATCATCTTAGAAACCTTGTTCAGAGTTGCAGAAATTGACTGTTTATAAATGACAGTACTGCTGCATGTCTTCGAGGTTTCCTCAGGTTACTAAAGTAGTTCTGGAGCGTGCATCCAAAACTAGCATTTTTCCAGAGAGACACCCTAGCACCTCCAGCATTTTCCCAGGGAGAAAGCAGTCATAGTTAACAGTGGAAGGATACAAATTTTTAGTAGGCTGTAAGTAAAGACTTTCATTTGCTAGACCTGACCTAGTGGATAACAGAAGCATAAAAAAATAAAAGCCTTGCCTGCTCCATATGGAGAAATGAAGTGGCCAAAAACCCAAAAGTGCTATAAAAAATGCGACTAATGCTAGTGACCCACAGAATCACCAGTTTTTATTCAAATGAGCAACAGGGAATTGTTTTTGTTAGAGTTGTTTTTCCTTTTAAGAGGATGTCAGTCAGAGGAATCAGAATTAAAGATTTTTCTGCCCAACTGGTTGCCTCTGTCTTTTTCATTCCCGAGGGTTCTTACGTAGAAAGAAGTATAGCTGTTGAAAAGTTGTTATCCGTTCTATCCGGTCTCTTTCCATGAAAATACAGTGCTGTGTGTGTAATCCTCTTAGTGTTGTTTCTTCCCTAAAAGTGATTCACCAACAGACATGATTGATCTCCTTGATAAACAGGAATTTTGTGATTTGTATCCCGTATCTAGTTTATTATTTTTAAAACTGATACTCAAGGACATGGAAAAAGGTTAATCTTGCTGGCTGCTGAGTTCTTGACAAGAATGTCCTCTCCCAGAAGAACTTTTTCAGAGGGTTGCACCGTGTCAGTTTAATAATCTCCTGTTTGATGCTATGCCCATGTCTACAAAGAGTTTAGACCTGCAGGTATTACTTTGTTCAGAATTTTGGAACTCTCAAAAGAAGAGTTATTCCTCAGCATTTTGTGTTTAAGAAATGGCCAAGCTCCAGGACTTAGTCACTTAAAACCAATTGGCAGCACGTTGTCTTCAGGACCGTTCACCTGGGACACTGCATCTCAGTAGCTTTTGTACTAACAGTGGGTTCTGTTCATGGTGTGCTTGCAGTTTGTACTTAAACAAACAAAAAAACAACAAAAAAAAAGAGGAATTTTGCTTTTTCTGGGAGGCTGCAAGGGTATTTCTTGGAGGCATTTGATGTTGCAGTGTGTCCTCAACAGCTCTAGTGCTTTGAGGAATTGTCGTCTCTGCTTTACACACGCAGGCTGACCATACAAATCAATCTGCTTCTGCGGCAGGGCTTTGGTGTACAAGTTTCCCTTGATGTCAGAACGGACCGTGTGGCATGCCTGACTGAAAAGGTCAAGCGCTCCTGGTTAGCTTGAAGCAGTTTAAAATAGGCAGCAACTTGTTCTTCATTTAGGTAAAAGACAGGGAAGATTTCTGCAGTTAATTTGATTTATTTGGCAAAGATTGCGAGTCTTGAAGAGTTAAGTTCAAATTCAGAGTTGTTCGTTATTCATAGCAGGTCAGATTTTCAGAAAAGACTGGCTGTCTTCAGACACTTAAGCGCCCAGATCTTAAGAACTGTGTGCTGCTTGAAAGCATCTACTGTTTGCAAATGCCTGTGCTGCTTTTTGTGCTGTAGTACCTTAGAGATGGAAGTTTCTTTTATGGTCCGTAACAGCATCATGCAGCTGAGTGTTTATTAATAGTCCGCGATTGTCAGTCTGAAAACCTGTATGTATCTATTACAACCTTAGATCTGAAAAGTGTTCAGCTTGACCTTGCTGCGCTGTAAGAATGCTGTCTCCTTCTTCGGCTTTGTTTTCTTGGGAATGCTTCAGTTGAGCTTGGGGTAAAGTCAGGTCTTGATATACAACACTTAATCAGAGTTGTACATAAATTTTTGCAAGCTGAAGTTATCTTACAGCTTTTTTTTTAACATTACTGGAGCGATAGTCAAGTGGGGTTTTTTTCAAAGAAGTTGAAAATAGTTTACAAGGTATAAGTGTACAACATACTTGAGCCCAGCTTTGCTAAAAGAAGGTGTTGCTAAGTTGGGCTTTTTTGCTTAGTATTTTCATTGTGTTACACACCCAAATTCCTGTCGTCCTTCCTGTCTTGTTCTAAAAGAGTGTCATTTTTCTGTTCTGAAGAACAGAGCTGGTGTTCTGGAGGGTATCTAAGTGTCACATCTATAGACCAAAACTTGGTTGCATTCTCATTGTATGTCCTCCTTCACCTGATCTGATTTACTGTGTTACGTAGGGTATGTGTCTGTATAGGGAGAACAGCTGTGGAAAAAAGATCCTGGTTTCACATTGAACAGAATCTTCTTACGAGGTGAATTTTTCATGGACGTGTCACCACGTTAGTCCAAGCAGATAAAACAGAGCTCTGCTTAGGAAAGCTTGGTTTATATCACAATGACAAAAAGTTCTTCATTCTATATATGCTCAAAGCAAGTTAATTTAATCTATTTTAGATGTTGAAGAACAAAAGCAAATAACCACACCCAAAAATTGCAGGGAACTCCTTAAATATTGTACCTACTCACTATGGAACCAAGCTGAAAATTGCCTTTTGGTTTTGGTCATTGTAGGAGGTCTGCCTAACCTTTGGGAGATGGAAATTCATTGTTCCCGAAAACAAGAACCTCATGGGCATAGTCCCGCGTTCACTGTTTTTCTTCAAACTGTTTTTCTTGTTTCTGAAACTCAACTGTGCAATCAGATCAGTAGCATCATTCAGTAAATGCGATGTTAAACGCTTGGAGACCTTGCTTACTTACATCTTGATGATACCTATAGCTTTTGAACAAAATTAACTGTATTGGCAGAACAATTAACATATTTAAAGTAAGGGTGTTTTGTTGATGCATAAATACGGTTCCTTGTCTCAAAGAAAAATCACATCTTATTTGTATATCGTCAAAAGTATCTAAACATTGTGGAAGCAGAGTCATTTATCTGTGGGAGTTTTGTAGCTGCTGCTGCATTGTGTAGTTTTCTCTGCTCCCTGCTCACCGCTGCGCTGGACTGAATCGTGCTCCTCGGAAAGCGATGTGTGCTGCTGCCTGACAGGTGGATGTGCATGCTGGTGCTCTGCAGATCGCTCGGCATTAGGGCATTGCTGAGGAAGGCTGCCTGGCTCAGGGGAGCTACTGCTGCTGGACTCCCGGGTCCTGAAGAGGCTTGTCGTTAAGAGTACTTCCCACCAGTACCTGTTCCTCCTTGTAAGGAAACCCATCGCTGCCTCAGAGACTCCCTGGTTTTCGTTTCCTTCCTCCTAGAGTCCTTTAACAGGTGCTTTCAGTACGGTGTTTAGCAGCTGCTCGGGCTGACTGTTGTGACAGAAACCAGGACAGTTGTGCTCTCCTTGTCACACAGGAATTGCATCAGGTTCTCTTTTTAAATTTATTTCCTTTACATTAGGGAGTGAAGCGAGAGGAGAATGATGGAAATTAAGATTAAAGTAACGCTGAAACTTAATGGCAATACAGTGCTGAGCCCCGAGGTGTATGAATTCGGCGGTTTGTGGTCTCGCTCTAGCTGCCTGGTTTTCTTGAGATGCTCTAGACCTGCTTCGAAACAGAGAGCTGCTGAAGCGCCGCAGGCACCGGCTCCGCAGCGCAGGAGGGTCTTCGCGAAGAATAAAACCGGCGGCGGTTCCGCGGGGCCGCGGCCGGGGCCGCCCGGGGCTGGGCTCAGCG
>NW_010405476.1:0-11699 GCF_000710305.1 Buceros rhinoceros silvestris | reverse complement strand
GTTGAAGCAAATTCTCCTAAAAAGGAGATCTCTGCCAACCCATCACAGTCTTTTTAAGTGGTAGTTAAAAAAGCCAGTCTCTGCGGAGTTTGCAAATAAATGTAGGGCCTTTGCTTTAGAAGGCACAAGTATAACACACTTATTTGCATACACAGCACTCAGACAGGAAGGTGATGGAAAATGAAACAGATTTCTGTAAAAATATTTCCAGCTTCAATACTCAGAAACCTTTCCTGGATAGTGTGATTTCACACAAGGCTGTGCACAATATTCAGCTCTAAGCTGGATTCTTCTGTCTGCGTGTACTGCTGTAGGGACTTTTCCAAGGAAGACAGATGAAATATTCACCTTTCATCTCTCTGGTTTTAGATATCTTTCCACTTCATTACCTCTCTGCAACCCTTAATGACCCTTTGTCATAACCTGACTGGAAACCTATCTTATTCCTTCTAGGTCCATCATACAACTCTAAGCTTCCCTCGTACAATTTGTTCAACAGTTCAGTGCTCACAGTACACCAAATCTTCCTCACCACCAACATGCCCCACTTTTTATAGATTGCTGAGCCTGGATAAGATTTCCAGAGAGTGTGTAAGTCATTTCAGAACAAACTTCTCAGTCCAGCCAGAAGGAGATGTCTTTCTACCATGCCTTAAGCCATATCATGGGCACTGTACACTCGGCTTTTTCAATAAAACAGTGTAATGCCTACGTACTGGAAGCATTTTTTAGCTGAGAAAAGGTAGGTTTAAACTGGAAATAAGGAATGAATTTTTTACAAGGATGGTGAGACACAGGAACAGGTTGCCTGGACAACTGGTGGATGTCCCATCATTGGAAGTGTTCAAGGCCACATTGGATGAATCTTTCAGCAATCTGATCTATGTGTAACACGTCCCTGCAGATTGGACTAAATAACCTTGAAAAGTCCCTTTCAACCCAAATCATTCTATGATTCTGTGATTTGCTGTTTGAATTAGAGACTTTCCAAAGGCTTCCTCAAGTGCAGTTTCCTTATCTGTGTTAAAAGTGCAAAAAGTAGCAATGTGGTATAACATCAAGTTTTAATAAGTGTAGACGTAAGTTTTCAGGCACAGTCACAACTCCTACTTCGTATGTAATATGTAGTGCAGTATGTTAACTTTTCTTTCCTCAGCTTTGCAGTTAGGCTTTGTGGTTAATCTTCTCCAGCTTGAATTCTGAAGCAAGTTTAAATAGCAGTAACATTGCTTTGCGTTGCGCTGCAGAAGTCTTGATTGAGCTTTCCACTTATTCAGGTGAATGGAATAAAGGAAAACCCTTAGAATAAATTATGGGTTACAAATCAAAGATGTAAGGGACAGTCCCCTAAAATAATGCACTCGGTATCCAGTCCACTGAAAGCTCTTTTGTGTGCAGGAATTAAATGGAAGAGTTCTGGCTTTCCTGAGGAAAAAAAAAAAAAAAAGGATGACATCAGCAGCACATCTTTTCCCTCCATCTTCTCCTCATGTGCACATGGGTACAATTCTGAATTGCAGTACACATACCTGTCATAACCGCTGGCAAGATGAGAGAAGCCTCTCTGAGGGATCTGACCATGTCCCCACCTCTTCTTCTCTACCCTGCCTCTAGAAAGGACTCTAACCAGCACCTTGACAGGTAGAAAAGGAAGAGCAAAGGGGGAAAGGGAAAAGGATGGTTGTTGTCAGCCCTTCTTGTTGTTGACTGGCCATTACATGTCCAAGGAGTGCAGAAATCACGGTGTGAGCGGGACAGCAATTACAAAGGATAGAACTGGGGTTTCAGACCCATTCCCTGAGATGCACATGCATTTGACATGAGGCCATTACTGGGTTAAAAATAAATATAGAAACGAGAACCTTGGGTCTCATTCCTCTGAGGAAAACACCCTAGTTTTTAAGCTATAGTCAGTTTGCTTCACTTCACTCTCTCCCCATGCCTGCGTTTGACCATGCTGCCCCAGGAACTAGCACAGACCCAGCACACTGCTGTCTCTGTGTCTGGAGGCTGCATTTCCCTGAGGGACCCAGAGAGGCCCCGGGGCACAGGGCATGCTTCCAGACAGACTTCAGTCCCCGCTTTCTCTCCACAGCAGCAGCACCAGGGAGCAGGAGGAGGCACTGCCGATTCTGTCTATACCTCTCTTGAAGACGTTCAGCACACTCAGCAGTGTCTGGTAAGAAACACCTTTGGTGCCTCATGAACATTTTGTTCCAGTTTTGGGGAAACTGGTGCACGTGATCTGACAAAGGACTGTACAATTTTCAAGTTATGTGCGTAACGAAAAGATAGAAGTCTGAAATCTACAGACAATGAAGGTCTGTGGAAAAATACCAGAGTAGCCAACAAAGACAGTGAAATTCCAGGAAGAGTTAATTATTGCCTTGTGCCTTATGCGTCATTTCCTTTGCATCTGAAAACACCCCTGTTTTGAGCTGGAAGCATTTACTCCCTCCTACATGTGACGGCTGCTGGCATGGCCAGACACAGGTTTGTATCAGGCTCCTGGAAAGGGGAAGGAGACAAACCTCTCCGCTCATGAGTGGTCACGAATACCTGCTGTCAAGCAGAGGGCATGGGCTGGCCATAAGCCAGTCACCTCTCTGCAAAACACAGGGAATTGGAGGACAGATCCTGGTTGCATATAAAATTAATGAGAGTCCTGGGAAGAGCAGAATTGTAATCATTCTGCTGTAAAATCTGAAAGAGTAGGAGAAATACAGCCAAGACACACAGTCTTGTGGGGCAGCCAGTCTGGATTTACCAAGTGGTTTTTCAAGTTAAATAATCTTCTCTTTTAAATTTTAAAAGAGAACACTTGTAAACTAGGTTGTTTTTCAGGAGTTATTGAAACCTTAATGATAATAAGAGATTGAAAAAAAACCAAAACATGCTTTTTTTCTTTGAAAGTCAACAGCTATTAATAAATATATTGTACTGATTGTATTGTACTGTGCCCTGATTGGAAAGATTTGCAGAAACAGTTTTCAGCTTTCAGTTTACTCCACAGAAAGGCCCTTCTTGACAGTGCTTTGCTGTAAGCACTAGTGGAAGACAAGAACAAACCGAGGCTGCCTAAAAATTTGGAAGTGTTGCCTGATGATTGATGGATTATGCTTGATTGATAATATATCAAGGTGTTTCTGCAAACCAGAAAATCCCATACTGGTCCCATACTGACCAATTACTAAGGTGTATGAGGTAGACAAATTGCTCACCTGTGTTTAGAGACTAATAGCAGAAACCCACCCTTCAAATAAAAATATCAAGGAGAGGAAAAACAAACATATGCCCTTGGTAAAATATATTGCTAAGGTGCATATTCCAGCAACTGAAATTAATGTTTTTGTGTAAGAGTGAATATTAAATTGAGCACAAAATGTTAAAAATATATTTATGGTCTTCAATATGTTTTAGGAAAAAGTTATTAGCAGTTTATTTTGTGTTCTTATTGGTGGAGGTGGTATTACTGCTCTTTTGTTTTTACTGTTATTGCTATACTGGAACTTCTCCATGGGTCAAAACAACTCTATATTTGAGTCATTCGCTCAGTTATTAGAGTCTATAAAATGCATTATTTTGCTCTAGTCAAATGTGATATATACTTGTTTAATAAAATATAAAAGGATATGTTCTCTCTTCTGAGGTGAGTCCTTAGAAATGGGCTTTTTGAGTCTGGTTATCTTATGGAACAAAGCACCTAGGAAAACTTTTTTTAAAAAATAACAGATTTTGGATGAGGATTAAGAGTCAATAACAAGGATAGTGAAGCTCCAATAGTCCCAAGAGTTTGTTAGAGTAGTTTCTGCAGTAGTTCAAAAAGTTGTGATGCTCTGGGGACCGCTGTGTGCACTCCAACCTCTGTGCAGAAGGCAGCTGGCTCAGAATGCGCACTCCCTGGCATTGAAAAGCCAGCGCTGAACTCTGGCAGCACACTGACATCAGTACAAAACTCTAAGGAAAGCCCAGTCCACTGGATGCAGAGTGACCTTTCCTTCACCATTACCCAAATGTCCATGGGCTCAATTGCTCATGTGAGACTCAGCTTTGGAGCAGCAGAGCTCTATTACCCCTGTGAAGCAGTGAATCATTTTGTTTGATGACCTGATGTACAGAGAAAACGAGTGAATTCTAGGAATGCCTTGAAATCCATTAGAAGCTCAGCTCTCAAGGCTTCTGAGGACCTGAAGCATCTTGCAACACAAGAGGCAATAACAGCATAGGCTTAATAAAGCAAGGCCAGAAGCACCCTTCACAGCATGAATGCATTCTTATTAGAAAAATCAATTCTATTTAGTGATACTTATAATATTAGTTAGTAAATACGATGAAACAGCACATCTGGCTAACAGTAATGGCAGAAATA
The DNA here is from genome assembly GCF_000710305.1 of Buceros rhinoceros silvestris. Taxonomy (NCBI): domain Eukaryota; kingdom Metazoa; phylum Chordata; class Aves; order Bucerotiformes; family Bucerotidae; genus Buceros; species Buceros rhinoceros. The sequence goes on along the minus strand of NW_010405476.1, from coordinate 7,330 downwards.
TATTCAAAACTCAAATTTAAAGAAGACAGAATTAGCCTCACAGTCCATTTAAATGTCAGACAGAAAGGTATGATTCCAAACATGGCTCTCAAACACCAACATGAAAGACCTCTTGGTTGCCTCAACAGAAACGGTTAAAGGTATGCGAAGTTCAGTAAGTTGTTTCAGCCAACAGGGAGATAGTTTCAGGTTCAAGAAATAGTATCCCAGGAGCTGCTCTCTTTATTCTGGTTTTCATAATGGGAAACTTCAAATTTGGATAGGCATTCACTTGGCAAAAAATCCCAGAAATTACGAAAAGCACATTGCCTCACTTGATAGCATCACCAGGAAGTTCTATAAGCACACGTTGTCATTATTTGAAGGCATCAAAAGGATAGGCAGAGTCTCCTGAAACAAAAACTAATCCAGCCTAATAACAAAATAGCAACAATAAGATCTAGTTGTAGTACAGTTATAATTGGATGCTTATATTTTGGTCTCAGAGCTAATCTTCAAGCACCTATGTAAGGATTACAAGAGAACTCAGCTACCAGAGACTGATTTCTTGGTCCACTGGACTGTCACTTGAGAACTGAGCCTGCCAGATACTGAATTCTCTGGAGTGTGTATTTCATCAACGTGTTTTCAAATAGCTGTTCATTTCCTTTTTCCCTTCTTTATTCCTCCCTCTCATATCATAAAATAGAGAAGAAAAGTGAATTTAGATAATAAAATATTTTCTGTATCTCCTGGAATAAAAACAAATCATCTGTTTGGAAAAAAGCTTTATTATTACTTTTCTGATTTTCACAGTGGTTTTATTTACTTGCTTTCATTATTCTATAGTTTCTTAACGAATATAGCTTATTCTCTTTCTTATTATACACTAGTCTCCTTTGCTCGCTGAAAAGTATTTTTCCTACATAATAAATTTGTCTTCCAGATGCATCCCTTTTTCAACAGTGACCAGGCAATTTTCAAGGTTCAATATTCATTTTGAGGGTTGGAAAAAGCAGCTTGCTCAGCCCTACAAGTAACCAGGTTCTTAAGGGTTCATAGGACTAGTAGGATGAAGAAATGAAGGCAGAGAACTGGAATGCATGTGGCATTAATGACGAAATATGGCGCTTTCCACCTCTCTATTACTGATTCAAAATGAAAGTTGCCACCCTGTGATCCTTGCTCGGTGACCCATATGAAATGTGTGGATGACCTCCATCTAGTTCCTGGTAGATATTTCTGTCTCGTAGAAGCAAACACAAAGGTTAGTGCCCCAGTTAGGAATTTCAAAAAAGTGGCTGATAACTGCTCTGCCACCACTATTGTAATTTTTTGGTCTGTGTAGTTTCACTTTCTGGCTTTGTTAGTCTGGAACTTTGTGGAAGCAAGAGATTGAATTCAGAAACAACAAAATTATGTAAAGCCACATGCTAACTTGGATGGCACAAAGAAATCTGCTCAGCACAAATGACTGTGGAAGCAAAGCTTCTGTGATATGGTTTTTTCTTGCTTTAGTCTGATGTTCTTATCCCTCACAACACTTGTTTCAGTAACTTTGAAAGATTTTAGAAGCCTCTCATTACACAGTCAGCGGCTTGCCTGGGATTAGCACTTCAGTTCCTTTGATATGATCAGTAAATTGCAATATGCAGCACACGATAGAACTACCAACGCTTGTGAAAATTGGAAGAACAAACCCCCAAGACCTCATAAATTTTCTGCATTTGGCTGAGTAAAAAACCTAAAATCGCATGGTATTACAGCCTGAAGGAAATTTCTGCCAGGATGTTTTTAGGGGATGGATATTCATGAGCACCTACGTACAACCAGTAATCTGAAAAGTATGTGGAAAAATGTTTTCAAAATACTACTGAAGTCTTCAGAAAGTATCCATTAGATTCAACGGACTTGGAGGCAGAGTGAGAGATACAGCATGGACACACTGTAATTCCCTTTCACATGAATGCGCGACATGGCCCCGAACAGGTAGCACTGGTAATGGCACAGACGGACAGAGTTAGTCTGCTGGGGAAGCCACTTACGCATGGCATGGTAGATTAATTATTTTTGTTCTTGAGACGCTTCTTAGTTTTTCTCTTGGAAAACAGCACATTAACTCTCCACAAAAATTAGCGTGGTGATAAAAAGAGTGGATGCTTTTTTCTGAATGCAAAAATAAAAAGGTCGGTGATAACACTACAGGTCTGATGTATCATTACGTTTGTTTTCCCCAACAAAACCAGGACCATTCTACTACAGGAGTATTCATACCAGCCCACTGCTGCCAACACTCTAGGACACACCACATTAACTTAAGATCGGACCAGTGCTTCTTGACAGCCTTCACCTTGGCTATAATCACAGGCAATTTGCATCCCCAGTCAAATCTGAATCCTTAAATCCAGCACTCTGATCTCTCCCATTTAGTCTCAGGCCCTTAGCCAAAAGCTGGAGATGAGATTATAGTTAAGAAAAATGAAGAAATCAAGCAGCAACAAAAGTGAACCTTCAACAGGATTTTAGTGAGGATTTTAGAGTGTGAGAAGTAGCTGAGAAACTGTGAAGAACAGCAAGTGATATAGAAACACAGTTTAGAAACAAAGTATTCACTGAATAAATCTCATAAACAAATAATCTTATGAACTGGTGTCATCTGTTAAAACCTACTTTGCTTTTATAAGAGATGATTTCTCACATGTTGCCAAGATAATAGTGCTTTTATCCTGTTATTTGAGGAGTAATTCTTCACTCTCATATCTGAACCTATTTAAAATTTCTGAGACCCAGTAAATCCACGTTAAAGCTGATATATTACTTCAGGCTTTCAAGCCTAGCAAGCTCAAACTACTATTACACACATTAAAAAAAAAAAAAAAGCAAGCCATTCAACAAGATTGCTTTGTATGCACCAGTAAAGGTTAGGGATTGACCTGCTGGTGATCAGCTCTGCAGAGAAAGACCTGGAAGTCCTGATGGACAGGAAGTTCACCACGAGCCAGCAACGTGACCTTGTGGCCAAGTAGGCCAATGGTATCTCTGGGTGCATTAAGAAGAGTGTGGCCAGCAGGTCAAGGGAGGTGTTCCTCCCTCTCTACTCTGCCCTAGTGAGACAACATCTGGAGTATTGTGTCCAGTTCTGGGCTCTTTGGTTCAAGAGAGTCATGGAGCTACTGGAGACCATGCAGTGGAGGGCTACCAAGATGATGAGGGGACTGGGGCATCTCTTTAAAGAGAAAACACTGAGAGATCTGAGTCTGTTTTATCAGTGCTTATAAATATCTAAAGGGCAGGTGTCAAGAGGATGGGGCCAGACTCTTTTCAGTGGTGACCAGGGATAGGACAAGCGGCAATGAGCACAAACTAGAACATAGGAAGTTCTATCTCAACATAAGGAAAAGTTTGTTTACTCTGAGAGTAACAGAGCACTGGAACAGGCTGCCTGGAGGGGTTGTGGAGTCTCCTTCTCTGGAGATACTCAAAACACTCCTGGACACTTCCTGCACAATTCTGTGCAAGCTGGTCTGTGTGAACCTGCTTTATCAAGGAGGTTGGACTAGACAATCTCCAGAGATTCCTTCCAAACCCTAACATTCCGTGATTCTGTGATTTACATTGGTTCACCCAGCTCTAAGACCTTCCTACAGACTTGGGTTTTTTTCCTCGGCCTATGATAGGGATCTTGTTTTGGTGAAGATGTATCTGCCACATTGCCACTGAACTGCCAACATAATACACGTGTTTTTATGGGTGTTGCCTCCAAGCAGGGGAAAAGATTAGAAAAGTCACTTTTACAATCAGAATTTTGGTGGATTTTTTTTTTAATTCATGCTTCTTTTCTTCTCCCTTTCTTGGATGACTGTACTGAGTGCCAGGTCTAATATTTCACATTAATTTTTGACAAGGAACTAATTCATTGTGTGTTGGTTTCTGTGCCTATTTTTTCCCAACTGTTCTTAGATAGAATAGCATGCTTTTTGCATGCTTCCAGTGTAACTGGCTTGTTGTGCATGTGAAGACAGTACAGGGTCTTCAAAGGTGAATAAATTAATGACAGGAAAAAATCTGCTGGTTTTGAACTAACAATGACCATGAGATTTTCTTACCTAGCAAGCTGTAAGGGGACAAGCTGCTCTGCAGACCATGTCCTACGTCAATAACCACAGAGAGACAGAGAAAGGATATAGGCAAGGGGAAAAGCATGAGAAAGAGTGAATTACCTTAGTAAACTAAGCTCCAGTTTTGACTCCACTGAACATTTCCAAATATTTAGCATGACTCAAACTGAAATTTTTGCTCATGGGTGCTTTAACCATTAATTGTGATTGCCTGTGGGCACACTCTCTGGCCCAATTTATATTTAATTAGAATGATTTCACCAAAAGGAAAGGTGAATTTCTTCCTTCTTCTCTCAGAAAACCACACCACCAGGCAGAGGGTGCAACCAAAATTATATTTGCTACAGGCTGAGCATTACAGCTAAAGAGTCCATACCTGCTGCCTTTACCACCTTCTCCTACAGGCATGTTTTGACAGCTGTAGTGTTAGTGACATTAAAAGAATCATTCTGTGTTTATGTGGTGTGTCTGCCCTACTGAGCAGAGAACCCCAATGCTTCCATGGATATGAGAGTACTATTGTGTAAAACATGGTTAAATATTTTCTATTTCCTAATTTCTCACATAACAAATCACGAACGTCTTGTCAGGACAGCAGACATGTCACTGTTTACAGGAATAGATTATAGATTATAATTTTTTGAAGCTGGCTAAAGAAATACAAATCTGTGAAGGAAAGCTAATGGAGATATCTACTATGGCTGCAGAGCAAAATAATAACTAATCCTGGCAAGCTTTTCAATTTATATATTACCATGATTAACAGACATTACATTTACAGCTATTTGGTTTTTTCCCAGGAAGGTTAATCCAGCCCTGGAAAAGAGAGATAATACATTTCCTTGAACAACAAATTCACTTCAGCAAAATCATGGTAATTGATGTATTCCAAAAGTGTTATCTTGAAAATGGAACTGAGCAGATTTCTTTACAAAAAATTTAGCAGGGTAGTTTCAGGAGAAAAGATCAGATAGAAAATGGTATTGTAAACATTGTGCAGCTTTCCTCAATGTTTCCCCAAGTCTTCATGCTCTAGCCTGAAAGCAAAACACTTTCAGTTTGTTAAAGGCCCATCATGAAGTCTGGTCAACCAAAATCCAAAAGCAGCATTTGTTTTACATGGTTCCTTCAATGCCACAGAAAACTACTATTATCATACTTCAGCTACCCATAACATGGAAAGGTGTTTCAAAGATAGTATGAACATATTTGGAAAACAAAATGAGCAACTCTACAAGCCAGAGGTCAGCAGCAGAAGAGGATAATAATTCCTTAACTAAGCTCCTGTGACCATAAATGACGGCACTGTTGACTCGCTAGCTGTAAGAGTGAGATGGTAGGATTTCCGTGGTATGGTAGAATGTTCAAACACAATGTGAAAATGCAGAAATGGTTTGGTTTTGGTTTTCTTCTTATTTGAAATTTTAAAAAGACTTTTTAAACAGCTGACTTCAGAGACAGAATTCTGAAAAACAATTTCTTTCAACAGAGACCAAAATCATGGAGTGCTCGTTCACCAATCTGAAGGATAACAAAAAATTCAGTTTTGAACCAGGCAAGCTCCCTTCAGCTTTAATGAGTTCTGTACTTATGAAGGAACTGAGTAAAGACCTAAGCTCAGTCATGTCCATTTCTCTCCAACGTCCATTTCTCTCCAATGTCCATTTCTCTCCAATGTCCATGCTCTTCTGTCTAAGCTATAGACAACATGGAAGATGCTCAAAACACTGTTGAAGAATAAAGTTACATTTGATTGGTTTTTCTTTTTGAAAAAACCTGCTCACTAACACTTCATGTCAGCTCTTTATATATACATCGGTTGAATAGTACACAAAATTTTCAACTCTCAGTTTTTTCTGTTTCAATATTTTCTCAAATAACTCACCACTAAGGTAGTTAATGCAATAGTTAATGCTAGTCAATAATACAACAGTTAAATTAGGTAAAGCTCTTCTACATACCTACCAAATCCAGTTTTCCAAGAGTCTTAAGCAACTCTCTTGACTCGGAGGAATTTGAAAAATATAATTTCTGAAATTTCTGACCTCTTCTCATTATTTTCATATTCTCCATGTATACTGTATAAATCTGAATGTTTATGCTTTGTTTTGTAACATTCTCATCAAACAATTTGTACACCCTTTGCTTTTTTTTCTCATCTAATTCCTGTTACTAGTTATTTTCTTGCTTCCAGCAGAACTCTTTTGATTTCATTAGTATGCCCTCATTAGACATTTTTATTGAAAATTAACACATACAGCTGATTAGAACTCCTTCCACCATTTGGAATCTTTATTTGCTTTCTCCTTATCACTTTCCTTTTTCATTTCAGAGTGCCCAGATTTTTGCTTTTTCATTCTTTTTACAAGCATCCACAAAGCATACCTATTACCTTTTTTTTCCTCCTCTGTTTTGAATACTTGATAGTTTAAATTTTCATCTCAGACCTTTTCTAAACCAACAAATGCAGATTTCACTTCTTCTGTTAAGCCTTCGTTAAACTGTGTAGTTTTTTAACATTGTCTTGGTAATTTTAATTTGCAATGTTTTCTTCTGTATCTCCCAAACTTTCTCACATGGATTATGTCTAAGAAATCATGCTTGAAACAGAATGTAGGTATTTCTAAAATACTCTTCCTTCCACTATCCTTTCGTATAATCCCATACAGGGCTTTGTAGTCTGCAACATTCATATTCCAAAATTAAACTTGGACATTATTTGGTTGAATTTGTCAAATAATAAAAGGACACTGTCTACACCATGTAAGAGCCTCAGCAGAAGTCACTCTTGCCCCTGAAGCCAAAAATGTTTCAATCTGTTTCCCGGAAATAAAAATAGGCACTACTATTTTCCCCTCAGAACGAAAGTGATTCATTACAAAGATCCCCACTCCAGAGAAAAATAAACCACATACTCCTCCCCTTCCTGTCATAAATCCATTTTGGGACTTATGGGGGAAGGAAAAAAAATCTGAAAGCTTTGGGATCAACATATTTAACCATAAGAAGAGTGTGGTCAATGTGACTGCAATGCATTCATGACACATTGATCCTGAGCTTTCTGTTACACATTATATAGACATACTTTAATTTGCAAAATGCTATGTTTCTGCAGATTCCAAAGAATTATAGAAAGATAAACAAACTCACAAAACCACAGAATGATGGTGGACTTATTCTCATTTCATTCAACCCATGTACTTGTGGAAACTTGTTGTGATATTTGGCACTTG
>NW_010405475.1:5602-10571 GCF_000710305.1 Buceros rhinoceros silvestris | reverse complement strand
GTGGGTAAAGCCCTTCCCAAATCTTTCTCTGTGAAGCCAAGCCATGATGATGATTGGCAGTACTGAAAAGAGTCTGGCCCCACCCTTCAAATATTTCCCAGATTCCCTCTCAGCCTTCTCTTCTCCAGGTTAAAGAGACCCGGGTCTTTCAGCTTTTCCTTATAAGAAAGATGCTGCTGTCCCCTTATCACCTTCATAGCCCTTTGCTCTACTCTCTCTAACTTGTGGAAAGAAACCCCACAACCCAGAAAGGTTGAAAGGCAAGGTATGCTTTAATGAAGCGCCAGGTACGTAGGGGATAATTCCACCAAAGCCATGCACCCCCGCTGACAGCAAACTGCTCCTTGTATGACCAGAACTGATACACAGTTATGAACAGTCAACGCCCACTCCCCGCCCACTCCCCTCTTCCCATGCAAATGAGCTGAACATGCTCAGTATTGTCCTGGGGTTCCGGGCAGGGGTCTCGAGGGTCGAAGTAAATACTCTTCCTCTTGCTGAGCGCGCTCAGTTCCAGCAAGTCCGTCCCTGAAGTGTCCTTGCAGGGCTGTCAGTCACTTAGTCGGGCCAGAACCAGCTCCTGTATCTTTTTGTATCTGTTCCTCCTATACTGACCATGGCTCGTTTTCCCGCCTTTGGGTCCACTTTGTTACTTGTATCTTCGTGATCCGGCCCGCCTGTTGCTCCGTCAATCATTTGCCTCTCAGATGGCCACGCCCCCATGACAAATGCTTCCGACAGCACCCCCAAGTGCCCTTTAACGTTTCAACAGTCATCAACCTATTTACAGTCCCCGTATCATCTCCAGTAGTTCCTTGTCTTTTTTGAAGCGGGGAGCCCAGAACTGGACACAGTACTGCAGATACGGCCTCACTAGGGCAGAGTAGAGGGGAAGGAGAACTTCCCTTCACCTGCTGGTCACACTCTTCTTAATGCAACTTAGGATACGATTGGCTTCTTGGCCACAAAGGCAGATCACTGGCTCATGCTTAAATTGTCCACCAGGACTCCCAGGCCCTTCTCTGTACAGCTGCTTTCCAGCAGGTCAACCCCTAACCTTTACTGCTGCATGGAGTAACCCCTAGGTGCAGGACCCTCCACTTGTCTTTGCTGAGCTTCAGTAGCTTCCTCTTCACCCAGCTCTTCAGCCTGTCCCAGTCTGCTGCTGAATGGCTGCACAGCCTTCTGGTGTATCAGCCACTCCTCCCAGTTTTGTATCATCAGCAAACTTGCTGAATCTCTCAAAGTCTTTAACTTACTATGTACCCTTTCAAGCTGAGAGAGAAGCAGCAGTCTCACCCCCACTCCCCACCCCCACAAGAAGGCTGCTTAATGCAACACATGGCTGAAAGATGAAGCACACTTACACAAAGTAACAGAGAGTACCAGGGAGACCCCTAAGCTAGAACGATCTGTGCCAAGGAATCTCACCTTGCAGCCCATGTTGAGCCTTCAGCTGAGATGCAGAAGCAGAAAAACCACATGGGTGCTGTGCAGTACCTACACAGCTAACACTGCTTTCCAGGAGTGGATGTGTTTGTGTAACTTACATTTGATACTGTGCCCCGCAGCTCTCCCAGTACTACTGTTAGAGCATGTGCTGCCAGCTCAGGTATTCCAGCCTATCCATGGCACCAAGACTTACCCTGCAGCTATGGTGTAGATGTGCCTCAGTGACACATAATAGAGCTGGGCAAGATGATCTCCAGAGATTCCATCCCACCTCAGCTATTCCATGATACTGTGATTCTAGGCTGTAGTGAAATGACATCCCTAAAGCCTACAATAAAAAAGATACTTGTCCAGGTTTGAGTTAGAACAGAACTAACTCTGTTCAGTGATTTTACTTTCCAGCTCAGTCTCTTCTCATGAGCTGCATTTTCTGAAGTTAACGGCATGTTTTTGCAGACAGCGTCTGGTCCTAGCACTGATAACACCTGATGTTTACAGTTACTGCCAGGGATTGGTGTGCTGAAAGGCTCTTGTTTAGACTTGCTCCTATGGGGACCAAGGTGACTGCTCAATCCTGTGTACCACGGTGTTGTGCAGTAAGAGGTGCATCTGCTTCAAGGAAGCAAACAGCAAACAGCAGCGGCTGGAGGGCACTGCAGAGGGAAAAGCAAAAAAGGAAGGCAGAGAGGGAGAGACCATCAAGGGGTTGCCAAGGAACCAGTGTTTGGCCCAAGGAGCAGAATACAGGGATAAGTATCTCATGGAAGACTGTAGGGCTGTTGGAAGGCAGAGTGAGAGGTTATCCCACTGCCAAAATGCCACTGGGTAAATATCTGTGTTTTGTGCAGGATCCAGAGTAAAACATCTAAAGACGTATGTGACAGAGTCCTACCAAAAGTATAAGGGTGGAGGGAGTGTTCCTGTATGCACACAGGCAGAGTGTGGGCATGAGCTATATGAACAGGGCAAACAGAGTTATTAAGTCTAAGGCAATTTGTCCCAAGACCAGACAGCAATTTCTTGCTTCCTGAACCAAAGCAGCCTGGGCAGGACTACAGTTGAGGACAGGCTCTGAGGACTGAGGCACGAGAACAGTCCTGATGTGCCGTGAGATGAGCCAGTGGGGTACAAGAGCAGCCTGGCTGAACAGAGAGCTATGGCGGGAACTCAGAAGGAAAAAAGTCTATGGAAAAAAAAAAAAAAACAAAATCAAAAACTGGCCTATGGAAGAAGGGTCAGTCCATTCAGGAAGACTACAAAAATTTTGCAAGGCTGTACAAAGAGAAAATTAGACAAGCCAAAGCCCAGCTAGAGCTTAGTCTGGCCTCTGCCGTGAAAGACAATTTAGAATGTTTCTGTAAACACATTAACAGCAAAAAGAGGGCTAAGGAGAATCTCCATCCTCTGCTGGATGCTGGGTGAAACAGAGTGACCCAGGATGAGGCAAAGGCTGACGTACTGAATGCTGCCTTTGCCTTAGTCTTTAATAGTGAGACCAGCTGTCCTCTGAGTGCCCAGCTCCTTGAGCTGGAACACAGAGACAGGGAGCGGAACGAAGCCCCCAGAATCCAAGGGGAAATGGCCAGTGACCAATAGCACCACTTAGATGTGCACTAGTCTACGGGGCCAGATGGGATACACCCAAGGTTGCTGAGGGAGCTGACAGAAGTGCTCACCAAGCCAGTTTCCATCATTTACCAGCAGTCCTGGCTAACCAGGGAAGTCCCAGACAACTGGAGGTTAGCCACTGTGACACCCATCTGCAAGAAGGGCCAGAAGGAGGACCCAGGGAACAATAAGCCCATCAATCTCACCTTAGTGCTGGGGAAGGTTATGGAGCAGATCATTCTGAGTGCCATCACGCAGCATGTACAGGACAAGCAGGTGATCAGGCCCAGTCAGCATGGGTTTATGAAAGGCAGGTCCTGTTTGACCAGCTTGATGTCCTGCTATGACAAGGTGATCCACTTAGTGGGTGAAAGAAGGGGTGTGGATGTTATCTAGACTGCAGTAATGCCTTTGACACCCTTTCCCACAGTACTGTCCTAGAGAAACTGGCTGCTCATGGCTTGGATGGGTGTAGTCTCCACTGGATGAAATACTGGCTGGATGTCTGGGCGCAGAGAGTGGTGGTGAATGGAGTTCAATCCAGTTGATGGCCAGTCATAAGTGGTGTTCCTGAGGAATCAGTATTGGGGGGGTCTGTTCCCTTCAACATTTTTATCAATGATCTAGATGAGGGGATTGAATGCATCCTCATTAAGTTTGCAAATGACACCAAGTTAGGCAGGAGCGTCAATCCCCTTGAAGGTCAGGAGATTCTACAGAGGGATCGCGACAACTGGGCCAAGGCCGGTTATCTGAGGTTCAATAAGGCCAAGTGCCCCTGCTGCAGATGTTTCTGTTCCTGAATGGGCCCTCCAATTTGAACTGTGTTGTTTTGATAGGATAGCTGGGGAAAAATACCAGTAAAAAGGGGCAAGAAACTCAAGGAAAATTTTTCACCCAGGGAGTACATTTTTAAACTGCAACCTGCAGATGTATAACTGACATTCGTGTCAGCCACGGTTTCTGAAAACCTGCTCAGATAACTAAGAATTTCTTAAAGAAAGTCATAGAAAACTGGAAAAAGTAGGTTGGACAAAGCTTATGAAAAAGGAATTTGGCAGCAATAAAACTCAGAAGTCATAGAATAGTTAAGCAAAGTAGTAACTGAAACCCTGATCTGAAGAAAGAATTAGACACCCTGTGTGTTAAATTATCCTTTTATCACCTATGGAAAAACACCAGACTTCGGCATCTATTATTACCATGAGATGGAATATACTTTAGTCACACCCAGACTCAATTATCGTCACTGTGCTACCTGCAGCAGGTTATTTCAAAGTATATTCAGAATATACCCCACCCATGCCATCTTTGTACTGCTGGGCTCCCAGTTAAAAGAAAATTGCTGGATGAACATTTTCTCAGCTTCGCACTCTAGCAGCTTGAAAAATAAGAATGATTTCTCACCATCGATTGTGAAATTAATTTAAAAGTGGTGCAGACTTCCCTTTTCCCTTTGAAATACAGTTTACCTCTGGTTTAGAGGTTACAGGTTACAGGTTTAGAGTTAGAGATGACTTTGCTCAGCAAAGCTACACCAAAGCAGCCCTGTAACCCAGCTGCAAGCCTGGCTGAAGAGTAACCAGCACCGGCCAACAGAGGCATTTGCAGACAGGGAAGGGCTGAGTCCCAAGGGCAATTCCCTCCATGAGGGATGTGGGATCAGTCCCCACCAGAGCTTTATGAACCTTACAGACATGTTTCTTTGTCCATCTGATATTATAAAATAATATATTACTATTATTATTATATTATATTATTATCTGATTGTATTGCATTATTGTTTGATAATACAATATAAAAATAGAATAATGCAAAGAGGGTAACTACAGCCTCATACAAGTTTGCTATGCATGAAATGTCACGAGTCTCATTTTTAACAGCTGCTAAACTCATTATGGAGATCTTG
>NW_010405475.1:0-5489 GCF_000710305.1 Buceros rhinoceros silvestris | reverse complement strand
TCCTGCTGCTGTGAAGTAATACCCATGGCATTTCTCTGGCTGTCACAGGGACAAGTCATGTGAAAGAATAAAAAGGGGCACATAGGGGAAACATAGAAGATTTTTTACAAGACACTGGCTTTTTGTATGTTTTTCCAAAGATCTGCCTATTCTTATATTAGTACTTCTATTATAATTTATAATCTGTACTATTCTTGTTTTGTATATTGCTCTGTTAAACAGTTGTTGCACTATATATTCATTTTGCACATTCACACATCTACCACAGAGACTTCCATCAGCTAAAGAGCATTACAGATACTAGTTTTGAAAAGGATGTAACAGGTTTTGAACCATGTCCAGCTTTATAATTTGAATAAAAAACAAAAAAGATTAATACAAAAATGCAGAGCCTTTGCATTTCTTTAAAAACTATTCCTCAGTTTTCACAGCATCTTTCTTGGATAAAACTGAAGATCTTGATATAACTGCAATATCTGAGCCAGCTTCCCTGAATTATAATATCTCTTGTTTTACTTTTGAGTTAGATAATAAAACCCAAGTGTTTGAACAGCATTTAGAAAGGGATTATGAAATTTTTCATGAGGATATAGTTCTTCTTCTTTTAAGAAGGATGTAAACTCTTCTTTTCCCCTCTGGCATAAACTAAACACTGACTGACACCACAAAGAGAACATGGAAACAGCTTATTCCATGACTATTTACCTGGGGATTTCTAGCATGTCTCTCCACACCCTTGAAGTGCAACATGACTCTAATAGGACTTGATGGAAGGTAGCTGAGTCTTAATTGCTTAATTAATCTGTATTTTTCTACTGTTATTTAGTGAAATTGTGCTGTAATGAGTCCTTCACAGCACAGGGGACAGAGCACTACTGTGTTTGAGCTTACATTTCACTTCTCATGCTTCAGAAAAGTACAAATACAGGGCTGGTAACTCCTGAGGTGAAGCTGTATCACAAGCCAGTTTGTCTATCCAGCATTTCCTGCTTCTTTAGAAAATGAAAGGGCACTAGAGTAGCTCATGTGCTTAGCTGAAAGACTGTGTTACTCATACTAAGGCACTCCACTGCCTTGTTTCTTATACATACAATTAATCTAGTGATAATTCCTAGTTGTTCTGTATATTGCTATTAAAATGTGCACAAAGGAGTCTTCTGGCCTGCTGTGATTAGACATAATGGGAAAGAGCTTTTATTATCAGCATGAAAATGAGACTTTTCTGGTTGAAACTGCATAGTTTTGAACTCAGTATTGCAGTGATCCATCCTATTTATTCTGTATAAAGAATGCACTAAATCATACCTCAATTACTGCACTTTGAGTAAAAAGCTAATTTTACAAGAATTTTCAAGGGAAGCTGTTAATTTCTTTGTTAGTTAAATTTATTTAGTGATCAGGCCTTTAAATTAGTAATCAGTGTTACACCTTTTCTCTGTCCTCATTGGCAAGTTAGCATACACAATCCCTGGCAAAGGAAGGGATCTTGAGAAACTTTGGCTAGATTTCTTCTTTGTATTGTTTATTGTTCTGTTCGAAGACTGTATATATCAGCAATAACTGTGTCCTAGTTTGAGCTAGAATAGAAGTTAACAGCACATTTTTGCAGTGTCTTCTAGAAGTGGTGATGTTTGATATTTACAGTTACTGCCAGGGACTGGTGTGCAGAAAGGCTCTTGTTTGTACCTGCTTCTGTGGAGACCAAGGTCACTGCTAAATCCTTTGTACCATATTCAGGGTGCAGTAAGTTAGAGGCCACACCTGCAGGGAGGCGCGGACAGGACAGGTGACCCTAAACTGACCCACAAGATGTTCCATCCCCTGTACATCATATTCGGTATAAAGCTGAGGGTTCACAAGAGTCAAGCTCTCTTCTCCAATGGCTGGCATTCAAGGAGGTCTCTGTCTATTCTGCCTTCAATCCCAATCCATGCATTCCTGAATCCAGTTCCCATCTGCTCCTGAGTCCAATCTGGGACTTCCCCAGTGTCTGCCCACAGCATCAGTGGTGACGGTGATGTGATCGCCATTGGGGGGGGTTGGGTTTTTCTGTCTTTATTATTCTCATTAAAGCAGTTCTACTTTTCTTTTCAAATCCATAAGTCTCTCTCCCTTATTCCCTTTCTCTTCCCCTTTGGGGTTAATAGAGAGTGTCTGTCATTCATCTAGTGGCCAGCTCATCCCTCACCCTTGACAAACTGAAAGCTTTTCTTCAAAGGAAGTCTTTAAAACTATATTTTCCTTAAGTTTGGAAAAATCTCTTGAATCACAAATCTAAGGCTACATGATATTCTTGTTGAAGGTAGTTGACATAACCTGGTGACCATCACCTAGTAAGGAGTACAGTAAGGAAGCAGTCTCTCCTGATTTGTGTGTTTCCTGGATAGCCTTGTCTCCAGCCATAGTTCCCGCCTCTCCTGAGGAGACCCCTGGGGTTACCCCATACCTTCACCTCACCTGTGACTGTAGATAGACCCTGTCCCTCTCATCACCACCCTGGCCTGATGCCTTGGAGGTGTGCCTTCATCACAGCCCTGCCTGTGCCATACCTTTTCTCAGCTCGCAGCTCATCCTCCTCAGTGGACCAGCCAAGCTCTTGATTCTCCCTGATGTGCACAAAACAAGTCACTGCTGTGTGCAGAGAATCTGGTAAGTTTACTGGTTTACTGCAAAGAAGTTGCTGAAATGAGCGTGCTAATGAATCACAGAATCATCCAGTTGGAAGAGACCTTTAAGATCATCAAGTCCAACTGTTCACCCTGCACTGCCAGGGTCGCTAAACCACGTCCCTCAGCACCACATCTACACATCTTTAAACCATTTCCAGGGATAGGGACTCCACCACCTCCCTGGGCAGACTGTTCCAATGCTTCACAACCCTCTCTGTAAAGAAATTTTTCCTGATATCTTACCTAGATCTTCCCTGGTGCAACTAAAGGCCATTTCCTCTCATCCTATCACTTGTTATACAGGCCAAGAGACCAACCCCCACCTCTCTACAACCTCTTTTCAAGTACTTGCAGAGGGCAGTAAGGTCCCCCTCAGCCTCCTTTTCTCCAGGCTAAACAACTCCGTTATAAGCTCCTTATAAGACTTAATCTCCAGACCCTTCACCAGCTTTGTTGCCATCCTCTGAACTCACTCCAGCACCTCAATGTCCTTTTTGAAGTGAGGGGCCCAAAACTGGACACAGTACTCAAGGTGTGGCCTCACCAGTATCACTTCCCTCCTACTGCTGGCCACACTATTGGTGATACAAGCCAGGATGCTGTTGGCCTTCTTGGCCACCTGGGCACACTGCTGGCTCATATTCAGCCAGCTGTCAAGTGGCACCCCTAGGTCTTTTTCCTCTGGGCAGCTTTCCAGCCACTTTAGCACCAGGGTTATTTATTTAACTTGGCTGTTAAGTAGAGCTTAACAAAAATCGGAAAACTATTATTCTGTGGAGAAATTTTTTCAGCATTTGTGTTAATATTTCAGTGATTTTTGTCTATAGCTTTAATACTTATGTGTTTTAAAAACAAAGAATGGAAATATCTGTACTTTTCGTGGAATATAACAGCTTGTGAAAATAAGAGAATGTTGAGCATTTCATCTGAGTGTTTGCTTTTTAAGAAAAAAATGGAATTCCTACATATGCATAATTTATTTCAAACTATTGAACTAATACCTTTTCCCAAATCAGTTCAATTTAAAACTATATTTCCTTAAGGTAATCCACTAGACCACAGAAGTTATCACTTATATGGTAGTTCTTCATTATTTTCCTATAGATTTGGTTTTACCCTGTTTTTCATGCTGCAAGAGAAGTATGACCCGACTTATGGTGTATTGCAGAGGTCAGTCAGAGAAGAGATGCATGCATCATGATAGGCTCATATGTATAAAGGCTACATGTATCTGCTGTGAAACGTAAGACCAGAGTCGAGGGCTGTAAACAACTCAAATATTGGCAAGATGCATTTTATGACAGAGAGAAACTAAGATTACGTCAGAAACTACATAAAATCTAGTTTATTTGTGAGCTAAAATGATTTGACATTTGTATTTCACTCTTCATATGGGATTATAATAAAGAGCTACCAAGGCAGCCCAGACACCTTCTGGGAGACTTTAGTGTCCTTCTGGGATCCCTGGGTGATTTTCAGGTGTTCAGGTCAGGACAGTGTCAGCCAGGTATACCAGGGAAGGCAGCAGAGTTGGAACTCGCTTGCAGCTAGGACTATTAGTTGCAAGATTTACTCCTCTTTTCTGGGGGGTAAAATAAGACCTGAGTTTCAAATAGATCAATCTGATACCCGTGGGTGAGGGGAAGTTCCCCATCTGAAGACTGTTCCAGGAAGCAGTAGTGCTGCCAAACATCCCGCAGCCACCACAGTGATCTTATGGAGTGGTTTGAATAAACTGGCTGAGCTAATGCGAAGACACTCCTAATTTGTTAGGGGAGGTGGTGGAGGGGAGGGTTTGGGGGTTTTTTGCAATGTCAGCCTTCTGGCCGGCTCCCAGCTCAAGGGCACAATCACAACAGATGACACAAAAGAGATGGTGGGATTGTGAGTTCAGGAAAGGGAAGAAGAGCAGCAAAGTCTCATTGGGATTTGTCTGATTTTGCATCAAGAGAAGTTGATCTGTCAGAGCTCTTCATTTCCTTCTAAGGTTAATTGAAATAGGTTAACTTAATCTGATGCAAACCAAGCCCCATCACTTAGAGGTGCAGCACAGCACGAAGCAGAGTTCAAGGCACTGGGTTCTCCTGAGCGTGCTACTAAGGTGATATCACCAGCGGGCAGGCACTTCAACAGACAAACACATTTTAAAAAATCCATGTCATACTCTTTATTTACAATTTCAATTACTTGCTTTGCATATGTGTCCCATCTGTTCAGGGTCACACCAGAAGTGTAGGTTGATCTGTATTTTCATACTTGAATGTGGAAGCAGTTTTCCCAAAGTATTGAGCATTTACAAAACTTTAATGTTAAAAAAAATTTAGATAAATGTGTATTTAAGACCTTTTCGATGATTTCTGATTATAAGACTCTTCAAGCCATTCCTAGTTTTTAATCCTGAATCTTACCACGTTGATTTATTTCTTGTAATGTAACGTAAAACACTAAAATCTAGTATTTTCATAAACGTCAAAGGAAGGAAATCAGACACATCTTCCTCCACCCACTGTAACTCCCCAAGTTGGGATTTTCAGAGAAACCCAGGGAAGCTTGAACCCTCCTGACATACTGGAGCAGCTGAGCATCTAATTCTTGTAGCTACCTTTAGAAAAAACTTAGGTCTGGGTGTCCTGGGTTAGCCAAAACTTCCTGTTTTGGAAGCTTTGTGGTAAACTGACCAATCGGTATTCCTCTACCATGTACGTATAAACACGACATCAATTGGTTAAAAGTTCTGGTGGGCTTCTTTCCATTTCCAGGTGCTGGCCCTTCAAGAAGCAGCTGGTGATCAGCCCCCGCTCTCTTCCGCACCCGACGGGC
>NW_010405474.1:17859-21814 GCF_000710305.1 Buceros rhinoceros silvestris | reverse complement strand
AAAAAGCAGAGCCTGGCCTGGGAAGAAGGGAGGGTTGGAAGGAAGGTGTATTTAAGATGTGGTTGCATTTATCACTGTCCTACTCCGATTCAATAGGTGAATCAGAATTAGTAGTGATTTTGTTGTTTAAATTAAATTGATTTTTTTCCCCTACCTTGAGATTGTCTTTTGCCCATGACCATAACTAGTGACTGAGCCCTCCCTGTCCATTGTCTCGATTCTCAAGCCTTTTGTCATATTTTCTCCCTCCCCTCATACCAGAGCTGAAGCACCTTACCTATGAGGACAGACTGAGAGAGTTGGGGTTGTTCAGCCTAAAGACGAGGCTCCAGGGAGACCTTAGAGTGGCCTTCCAGTACTTAACAGGAATCTGCAGAAAAGATGGGGAGGGACCCTCTCAGGGCATGTGGTAATAGGACAAGGGGTAATATTTTTAAACTGAAAGAGAGTAGATTTAGGTTAGATGTTAGGAAGAAATTCTTTACTGTGAGAGTGATGAGACACTGAACAGGTTGCCAGAAAAGTTGTGGATGCCCCTTTCCTGGAAGTGTTCAAGGCCACTTGAACATGGGGCTTTGAGCAACCTGATCTGGTGGAAGGTGTCCCTTCCCCTGGCAGGGGGGTTGGAACTTTAAGGTTCCTTCCAACCCAAACTGTTCTATAATTCTATGATCGGTACCTCCTCAAGTGTGGTACAAAGAGATTGAGAGCGGAGACCAGTAAGCAGAAAGGAGGTGTCTGTCAGCATGAGGTGTGAGCTTCAGGCCCTGGTATTTAATTCACTTGTGATGGGATCCAAGATGTTGCCACATGAACTGGTACGTTCCCTTCAAACCCAAAGCATTCTATGAGTCTGTGATTCAGTGAATATATGTGTTAATGGGGGATTTTTCACAGGCATTACAAAGCGCTTGGATTTCCAAAAGGAAACAATCAGTCATCAAAGACTTCTAAAGAAACTGAGCAGCCGTGGGATAAGGGGGAAGGAACAGGCGGAGAGAAGAACTGTGAAGAGTAGGAAGGAGAAGTGAGGGTGCACAGTCACTTCTTACAGTGGGAGGTAACCAGGGAGTTTCACAGAAGTGCTGGGATCTGTGCTGTTCCTAAATTGCTTGGGAAAAGGGGTAAACAATGACCAATATTTGAAGCTCGTGAAGTTGCAGCTGTCATGAAGATATAGAAAGAACAAAGGCTAAATACAAACTATAGCGGAAAGGTTCTACATGACTGAGTGACTCAGTAATAACATGGCGCGTGAATTTCAGTGTAGGTTGATGCAAACTGAGGCACATAAGAAAAGGATATGGGCTATAAACTGACCATTGTAACTCAGGAGGGAGATTTTTGGGTTGAGATGGACAGGTCTGTGAAAACGTTAGCTCAGTTCATAGCATCTGCCCAAAAAAAAAAAAAAAAAAAAAAAGGTGAAGAAAGAGTTATGGTGTTGTTCACTCTCACATTGAAGCTTTTGCATGGCTTTGTTGTCTCATCTTGAGCATGGAATGGGAATGACAGAACTGAAAAGACTCATAGAGAGGCAGAAATGATGACAAAAGGCTGCTTCTGTAAGAGTAATGACTGAGCAAGCTGTGTCCAGGGAGCATCAGGAGAGGGCAGATCCACAAGGAGAAGTGAGCAGGAGCCAGAGGGGGACAGTTTGTAAAACGTTGTCTCATTTTATAGCGACTCCCCAAAAAAAAAAAAAAAAAAAAAAAGGTGAGGAAAGAGTTATGGTGTTGTTCACTTCTGTGCTAATAAATTCAAGGAACTTTCCTGAGGATGCAGTTATTTAGCAGCTTTATTACTGGAGTTTGTAAAACGTTGTCTCATTTTATAGCGACTCCCCAAAAAAAAAAAAAAAAAAAAAAAGGTGAAGAAAGAGTTATGGTGTTGTTCACTCTCACATTGAAGCTTTTGCATGGCTTTGTTGTCTCATCTTGAGCATGGAATGGGAATGACAGAACTGAAAAGACTCATAGAGAGGCAGAAATGATGACAAAAGGCTGCTTCTGTAAGAGTAATGACTGAGCAAGCTGTGTCCAGGGAGCATCAGGAGAGGGCAGATCCACAAGGAGAAGTGAGCAGGAGCCAGAGGGGGACAGAGCAGGGCAGTGTCCTCTACAACAAGGTGCAGTCACAGAAGAGCTAAGCAGTTTTGGTGACAGCAACTAGTGTCAATCACAGTTCAATGATCATCAGGCAAGCCTCTAGTGATAAGGCAGGTCCTGGTCGAGCCAGGAAATGAAGCCAGCCAGCAAAGTCAGGTCCATCAGAGTACATGGCTGAGCACAGACAAACCTACTACATAGCCCATGCCAGTCCTAAAGACCAGGGTCTGAGCTTACGTTCAACTTCTTGGTGAAGAAAGGAAGCTCTGATGAGTCCTCTCATGGCTTTCTCTCCTTGGTCATTCCACAGCAGCCTGATCCCAGGTTACAGCTGTACCATGTTGAAGCCGGCCAGCTGTGCAGGCAGGCAGAGCCTGGGCTGAATGGAAAGAGATTGAAAGGCCTGCTAGTGCGTACAAGGTAGAGACCCAGAGATTCCTTCTTCATCCTGGAGAACAGGGGATACAATAGACAGCTACACAGTCCTGATGACATGGAGAGAAAGGATCAGTTGTTTGTGAACTCCTCCACCAAATGATACCATGGCTAGACAAGGCTGGAAGAAAAGGAGGAGGGCTTTCTGCAGCCAGTAAGAGACATGATGATTTTTTCCCAAGGGCATTGTGGATGCAGTAAGTTTCAGGGGTTCAAAGTGCAACATCACTAAAGACTTAGGAAGTCCCCTGGGACAGCGTGTGAGGGGGGAAACACAGTATGTGTTTTTCCTATTCCTGTTAAATTTTGGACAACATTTGTCAATTCTTTTTAGAGAGAACATAAACACAGCACCTCTTCACCACAGATAACGCAGCTGCTTCCTACATTTGACAAAGTCAAAAGAGACAGCACACCCAGAGCACGGGAGCCGAGCCTCATTCTGGGGGAATCACCTTCCTGATGGTGGTGTCCCACCCACCAAGGACGCCAGAGAGGAAATGCTGGCTCAGTGAACCTTTGGCCTGAAGCGCTGTGACTTTTTCTTATATTCCTCTCTTCTCAGCTGAGTCATTTGACCTATTTTAGAAAGGCTATTTAGAAACAAGCTAAATTCATTTTTCCTTTATTGGAGAAGACACTTAGGGCAACTGGTTTAGAGGTACTTGCCTACTTGTCATCAAATGAACCTGCATTTGCTCAAATATCCTTTTCAAGAATGCATTATGATCTCCAGACGTGGCTTTAAGAAACACCTTTCACTATTTCATATCCTCCACAAAGAGTCCTGCCCCTTCCCCACTTTGTCATAAGAAAACTTATTCAAATTATGTTGGAAAGTATATCCTCATTCATCTCCTACTCCTCTCTCAGTCTTAGGGCTAGACTGATCTTAATCATGTTTCAGTATCTATATATTTCCTAAATATTTACCATACCTTTTTATCCATCTTAACCAAATGCAGCCAGCTACACTGAACCAGCTATGAAGTGCATCTTCACCCTAAACGGACTTTCTAGATAGTTTGCCAGTACCTGAGTAATGGAATACTGAATTCCATGTACATAATAAATGTTTTCTTAAATTATTTGCTTTGAGTTATATTTTCCCTAGGAATGACTATTTTATTTATGACTAAAGAAAATTACCATGGCACAAACCAACTGGTAATGGCTGTGCACCTTCAGTGCCGCAGTGCGGCAGATGTTGTGAACTGGAATAATTAGCCCAAGGAGACTTGGTGGCACGTGATAAGCCAGTGAAGTCAAGTTACATGACATCACTGGCCCGAGGTGAAGAAATGACAGACTAATACATTTCAGACCAACTGACTAGCGATGATTTAGTGCCAAATCATTGTTCTAAACAAGACACATGATGCATATAGAACATTGTCAAAGGCTCAGCAGGA
>NW_010405474.1:14247-17774 GCF_000710305.1 Buceros rhinoceros silvestris | reverse complement strand
GCAGGAACATAATGCGCTCAGATATCACCAGCCTCTAATGCGTGAACTATGACTTCCAGTGCACACGGAAGGGGACTGAGGGACTGGAGCAGTAACCTATATACTATGAGTAATGTATTTTTACATGATTAGCAAAAGCAAAATAAGTGTTCAATTTGTATGAGCCTAGAGATAGAGAAAGCAACAGTGATCCTGTCATGCCTATCAGACTTGAACTGAATTGAATCATTCTATCTGATCTGAGAACTGTCTGCTTTGTATTTCCTGTTGCTAAAGCAACAGCTAAGTTAGCTGTGAAACAAACGGACAAAATAATCCCCAGGCACTTCAAAATATTATGTACATTTTTATCCTTACTTTATGCCGTACACACAAACATATATTTGAGTGTGCTTTGCCAAACCAACAGCAAATTCTTAGGCTATGAATGTACATGTAGGGTAATCGTGACTCTGAAATACATTTTTGCAAAATATTTCTTAAGTAGTTCAATTTGTATAATTAGAAGTTATTATGAAACAATCTGTTAACCAAAGACACTTTATATAGATGTGATCATGAGGAATTATCAGGGATTGAGTAATCCTAGTTGGTATCTTTAGAATGTTTTTCAATCTAGACAAAACGTCTGTGTGTTATCCCCACGTAAGAGTTCCAGCTGAGATAGCAGACATGTTATGAAAGATGTTGCAAATCCTGAGCAGGACATAGCTCCTCCCCAAAGACCATGAAGTCCAACTAGACAAGACAGGTGAGATGTGGGAGGAGTACTGGGAACACCCATCCGGTAAAGCAACATATCAATGACAGAAACAGAAAAGAATACTGGATTAGTTAATCCCAGAAGGGTTTTTTACTAGACCCAAAGACCACAAAACCTTTCACTACCTGGAATAACACTTGTCACTCTGAAGGAACACAGTTGGGAATCAGCTCACCTTGTTTGGATTTATATATACTTTCGGCCCTTATTAAGGGCAGGGGTTAAACACACACTTTCGGAAAGGGAGTGTGGCAGCAGAGAGGACAATCAGAGGTGAAAGAAAACAAGGTTGACCAAGTAGAGGGAACAAAGTTCTTGGGAGGGCTGAAAAGTATTGCTTCTCTAGTCTTAAAACCCACAGTTTTCTATTGCTCTTTTTGGATTTGCTGCTTGGGTGGAATTACCTTGATCTTCTGTTGGACTGGAAATAATATCTGAGGGATTTTGCGTGAAACTGATGTTGGTAGTCCCTGTCCTAAAGAACAGGAGGCAAGAGCAATCTAATGCTAACTCTGCTGTCCTCATATACTTCCCAATATCCCATGTTTGGTCAGTGAAATTTATTTTCATTCTAACTTTTTATTTATAGCTAGTAAAGGCAGGACAATTTTCGTCTTCCTACTGAAGAGTTAATAGTGCTATGTAATGATCTGGTCTATGATTTCCAGTAGTTTCAGATGTCTATTCTGTTGTTAAATACTTACAAATGACTGCTATTAGTGAGCCAATGTCAGTGTAGATACATATACAGCTAATTATAATTTATAAATAGCATACTATTTACATATTTATGCACCATTTATAAACTGTGTAAAAGAAAATACATACAGATACTCAAAATACAATGCATGCTTCCCTACTTCTCCATGCATCCTTATCCACGTTGCAACGGAAATCTCTGGCATCTGCTGCTGTTCTTTAATTTACAAGACTATCAATGTTAGCCTGCAATAAATTTCATCAGTGAATGGCAAAAGGTCTTCTACATTCTTGAAATCGTTGGGAAATGACCTATGCAGTGCTCAAACTATTTCAATTTTATAACTTAAGGTTGAAACAAATCAATTCCTAACAGCACCAATTTGTCTCCACGATCTGTAAAGACATCTTAGACTGACTTACACAGATGAATCCCTTCTTGCCTGCCTGTCTCCATTCTATTCTCTCATCATGAGGCTGGGATATGAATTGTTTCTTCCCAGTGTGATATCACCAAAGAGAAGGGCGGAAGGAACCATGAGGTGCAGAATGTGGCAAGAGCAACTTTTTCAGTTCTGTAGCGTTTCCTGCTTCAGGAATTCCTAACGATGGTTTACAGTGTGGTTTTATGCCTTTCACTTAGACTGCAAAACTAGTCTTTTTGGATCTTCATGTTCATCAATGGCAGCCTACAGAATATTTCTAGAGAAACTTAGGCAGGAAAAAGTAATTTTAAAGGCATGTATAACTCAATCTGAAAAAACGAGGCAAAGAAAGGTATTTCTTTACCCTGGCAGCTTCCTTCCTGAGGGCCTGTCTATATAATAGAGACAAATGAGTAGCGTTTTTGTGATGCAGACATGCATGTCCTTGACAAATGTGTACTTAACATGCCCATTGAGACAGCCATTTGAGGGCTGTTAGAAAAACATGACAATTTATATTTTTGAATTACGACAAAGATATTATCCTTGGTCTTTCTAATTTGAAATATATTGCTCATGTAAAAAAAAAAAAAAAAAGAGGGGGGGGGGGTTAAAAAAAAAAAAAACGTGGTCTTTTTAATTTGAAATAAATTGCCTAAGTAAAAAAAAAAAAAAAAAGAGTGGGGGGTGGTTAAAAAAGAAAAAAAAACACCAAAAATCCCCAACTTCCGGCTTGAGAACAAATGTGCCACAGTTTAGCTTTAAAGGTAAAATGATTGTTTTGTTAACAAAAATTTTAAAAGTCTCTTTAGAAAGAGTACAAACAACTCTAAGAGTAAATACAGGTTGGTTTTCTATGTAGCTTATGCTGTCATTTACCATAAACAAGGATTGTCTAGAGTCATTGTGATTTGCGCTACCTTGCCTCTAAAAAAAAAATACAAATGATCATGTTTAAAGTGAACATGTATTTAATAAACTAAATCATTGCTAACGCTACTATTCGAATAGAGCCCAAAGCCCAGAAAAAATGAAGATCATACTGTATTAGGCACTGAGTAATATTTTAGGGAAAAATGAGTAGCTGGAAGAGTTCCCAACTGGAGCTGAAAGCACAGGCTCTCCTGCAGAAGACGTGATGTGTAGCCAGCATGTGAGAGAATCACAGAGTAAAGAACAGCTGAGCTGGGAAGGCACCTCTGAAGATCATCTAGTCCAACCCCTTGCCACAAGCAAGGTCACTGACAGCAGATTCCCCCAGCGCATGTCCAGTCAGACTTTAGATATCTCCAGAGATAATCTCTGCGTGCCTCTAGTGTTTGAGCACCCTCACGAGTTCTTTTGTTTTTTTTCCTTATATTCAAATGGACTTTCTTGCATTTTAAGTTGTGCATAAAGAACAGCCTACAGATCTGCTCCAGCAACTTGATTCCGTTTTCTAACTTGGTGGGGGAAGGAAGTGGGATTTTGTTGGCAGGCCTTTCACTAAATGGAAACAAAAATACAGAAAAGGGGATGTGAGTGTCTTGAATACGTATTTAAAAAAACCTACGAAGCTGAAGAAAATGGCAGTGAGAAAGATTGTCTTTAATGATTTCAATTCAAATTTGGCAGGTGGCTGCTCTGCCCGTAAGCCCTTG
>NW_010405474.1:6217-14161 GCF_000710305.1 Buceros rhinoceros silvestris | reverse complement strand
TTGGGTAGGCCTCTTCCCCTTCTCTAGCCATTTCCCAGAGAAAAGCATGAGATTGCAATGACCATGAAATCCTTAGAAAAGACGGAAAAATCAGCTCTGCATAGTCTTGGTACTAGACAAGAAAGTGGAGCTAATTGGACTCTACTATTTCCTGGGAGGCCATTTCCCTGTAATTTTTGAGGACTGGACTTGCGGAGAGATACATAGAAGGGAACATGTCTTCTCTGAGTTACACGTGTACCTGCTTCAGGAGCTAATGGCAATGTCTGTAGTGGCCTCTCCCATCTGATCGTTTCTGTAACCATCTATCTATTATCTCATGACCTGTATTTGCCTCTATATTTGCAAAGGAAAAATGCCTCTGTTCTTACAAAATGCAAATGTCTCTGAGGAAAGTAAAGTGAGTGAAAAAACCCTGAACGTCAAGAAAAAAATTTTTACAGTGAGGGTGACACAGGTTGCCCAGACAGGTGGTGGACACTTCATCCTTGGAAATCTTCAAAAGCCATCTGGACATAGTCCTGAGCGACCTGCTCTGGGTGGCCCTGCTTGAGCTGGGGGAGTGGACCAGATGATGACCTTCAGAGGTTGCTTCCAATTTCAACCATTCTGTGATTCTGTTTTTTTTATGAAAACAGTTATATCTCTAGAGGAGAATACCAAAGGTGTTGCATTCACCCTTTTTCACGGATTCCTCCTCATACATAGGAACAAGTTTCAGGGAAGTCCGGAGTTTGCATTCAACATTTTGAGGAGAAAAAACTCAATCCATGGCTTGAAAATTAACATTCTGTTGGAAGACTGCAGGCTTTGTTTTGTTGTGCCCAGCAAACCATGGTTTTAATGGGACCATGCCAAAGGGGTGCACCGGGCCATGTGTTGTGCCAGCATCACCAGCAGTCACCAGAACTTATTTCTTCCCCTGGGTGTCTGCAAACACGTGCTGGCTGAGAGGAGCTGGTGTATCTCTAGGAATTTATTTTTTTTCTTTGCACAGAGAATTGCAAGCTTCTCCTCTTTAGATACTGTTATTTTAACTCACATTTTTCACTTCTCAGTTCATTTACAGATCTGAGGGTTGCTTTGGAAAGTCAAGGCCCACACACCATACGTGAGCTGTGGTGGGGGAGGAAAGGAGGCAGTTAGGGTTGTTTGCTGCTTTTAGAGACTGTACACTAAAGCATCTTTAATTTCAAGGACTCCAGTTCCCTGTCCCTGTGCCACGCTGAGTGGTTACCATTACAGAAAAGTGCTTTGTAGGGGAAACACAATAAATAGGATAGCAGCTTAGTCTGGGCTCAGACGACCGTAATAGCATCACAAAGTAGTAGAAGATATCCAGACAGTTCCAGGACAGGGGAAACGTGAAGAAACACTTTTAAGAAAAGAGTCTCATGGTCACAAACACCCACTTCCAAAGGCAAAGGGCGTCTATTCCAGTCGGTGGGAATTCTGCCATTCGTTTGAACTGCCATCACCAAGTGACAGGAGCTGAGGCTTTCCTCTAGCAGGCTGATCACTAGTCTGAACATCACTAAGATGCAGACAGCCCTGTGCACCTAAAGAATAAACTGATGAAGCCTGAAGAATGACAGAACCTCTAAGATATTACTAGTAATTTAAGTAATTTAATACTAAATGTAGCACAGGTAATTTAAGACAGACCTTGTTCTCCCTGGTTTCTCAATGGTTTCCAATATGATAGAGGAACTGTTTAGATTGTTTCCCTATAATTATTAGTAAACATTTATTTGCTATGTTTCTTGTTAGAAGCACAGCATAAACACGGTTTAATTAGGAGTGACTCATTCACAAATTCCCTCCTCATTGTTCTAAATGAAAACACACTCTTAGAGAGGTAATAAAATTAGCATTTGAATCTATTCAGAAACAAATTGAACAGTGGGTGCTCAGCAGTGAGCACTGAAGTCAGCTAGAGCATGTATGAGCGTGTAAGAACTGTTACATACTGTTCTGTACATACTATTCACATACACGAGGGAGTATTTGACATAAGAAAAAGACTTTTTGATTGAATTGGATTTGAGCTTGCAATGCTTGTCCTCAGCTGATTACAAGGCACAGAGTCATAGACAACAGAGAAGCTGTGC
The DNA here is from genome assembly GCF_000710305.1 of Buceros rhinoceros silvestris. NCBI lineage: Eukaryota > Metazoa > Chordata > Aves > Bucerotiformes > Bucerotidae > Buceros > Buceros rhinoceros. The sequence continues at coordinate 12,050 of NW_010405474.1, read as the reverse complement.
TCTTCACTGCCAGATTAGGGTCTCAAACCTCAGTTGTATTTCAGCTCAGTAGCACCACAAGAAACATAACATTAAGACACAATCACTATGCTTAGACCTACAGTCACTATCCATCATGCAGACAAACCCAATTTCTCACAGCAAAACCTTTACTAGCCTTCTGTCTGAGAAGAAAATTGCGCTGTACATTTCAAAACAGTTTTCCTAAAATGCATCAAATGAGTAATACCCAAAACAGGCTTTTAAGGGATAAAGATTCAAACACAGCATCAACAGCAGCAAAATCAAGTACCATTCTTTCGAGTATTCATTTCCCTTGTCCCTACATATATCCCATAATTTTAATGAATAAATACAGTGCTAACCAATCAGCTGTCAGAACAATGATTTTCAACAATATTGTTCAAGCCTTATGACTTGGCACATGGGAAGAAATGTTTTATTGGACATAGCAGACAGACAGAGCTGAGTACGAACAGCCAGCAGAGCTGCTATGACAGACAGCTGCAAGTTCTGCTCTACCTATTCGGTGCTCCATAGGGAGCCTCCGTAGTGAATGGAGGATGGATTGTGCTTACTGTTGTACAGAGATGTGTTACTGTAGTCTCTTCAAACAGCAATTTCCTCCATTTTCATGCCCCAGCAGAATTCATTGCTCCACTTCTCCGTGTGTTAACCAGGGATGCAAGTCCACAGTTCAAAGGCTCCATCAGTTTCAAGAGTCTCTATCAGCTGGAAGACATGACTCAAAGGACACTGAGAAAAAAGGACATCTGAGGTAAAGCTACTCTTGTCAAAATCTTGTGTGGATACATATACAAATGTCTGTATGCAATAAGGATACAGCTTCTGACTAATGTCACCTAACTTATGCGAGATGTTTTTTTCTTTCACAGCAAAACACTAATGACTCTGCTGTAATTTAGAGTTGTTTTTTGCTTGGTTCCTGGACCAAATGAAATATTTCATTCTTTTACACATTATCTGGGACGCAATGACCTGACCAAAGCATAGGGATAAGATTTTTCTTCTTGTAGACAACTAGATCATGGCAGCTGCTCTGCATTATGCAAAATACCTGTATTAAGCTATGGTCAAACAATCCCTCTTCAACGTGTGCAAATTCCAGTTGAAAGAACAGTCAGCATGATAACTCACTTCGAATCCTTTACGGTAAACAGTTCCATTACTCTCCAACCATACTCGATGTACATAACATACTGCAGTTTACAAATTATTAACACTATGGAAAGATACATTTAATATATACTAGCAAAACATAAACATATTCGGAACATTCAAGAAACCTTTGTTTAAAATAAACTCTATGGTACAATTTTCATCTCAGATTACAATGATTATCTCAGAGTTTATTGTGCAAACTGAAGGTAATTTGAGTGTAGCTGATCTCTGCTGAAAGAGTATCTATCTCCCTAAAAAGAAAACCCCAGACAATAAGTTGGTATCATAAAGGTATTATTGATTTAATATGTTAAATACTTTTATGTATCCTTGTAGATCTCACCCCATTTTCACAAACATTTTGCAAGGTAGCGTGGTTTCCGTGTTGTAATGCACTAGCTTGTCTCTCTCTGGCACAGAGGATTTACTGACCTGAAACTTAAATTGCAGGTGGAAGGAGAGCATACTAACGTAATCCTACATGTCTGTAGGTATATATTTTCACCCTTAGCTGTATCTTCATTTTTTGTCTTGGATTCGGAGGAAAAAAAATTGCAATAATGTTCCCTTCAAGTGACACATCTTTGATACTTCCAAGGCGTAATACCAATAGTGTAGAGCCAGCAAAATTAAGGCCTTAAGGGACGTCTTGGCCTTCTCCACTGTTGACTACACAGTGACTTCCCATTTTAATTTGCTAATTTTATTTGACTAAAACCACAGCCAGGTTGTCCTGAGAAACAGTTAGATTGCAGTACTCAGTACATTACTCATAGGTTATACAGCATTCGCTCACTACATGAAATGCAGTTAAACACTGTACTAATTTTTTTTTTAAGGGATTTAATTCATGCTGGTTGGCAGTCATGTAACTTCATCACCAGTGGCACAGCTGCTGGGCACCTTTATGACCTCTTGGAACTTTGTATTTTTAAATGTGTCCAGAGCTAGTGGATAGAGATGCAGTAATGTCATAATGCCATCTACAGGCTCTAAACAGTCCCAGTTTCTCTAGTGACCTTGTCTTCCATTGTTCACCAAATAATTAACAGAAAGGGTCAGCAGAAAAACAAACGGCAACAAACCCTTCCAACTGAGACTCAAATCATAATTCAAAAAAAAGATCTACACTATGACCCTCCATAATGAGTTTTCTAGTAATCTCCGAGAGGAACAGCGTGAAGGCAGCTTTTCATCTCAAGCCATGGTCTAAAGAACTAAGTGTAAAAGCAAGACTTACATAAGCAGTAACAACTATTGCATTAAAGTTGCATTATGTCCAGTTCTAAAAATCACCAGTAAGCTGTTGGTCTACAGTGGTTGGTACTCCTGTAACACAGATGTGTCCAACCTTCACGATTCCAAGAGCCAGCCATGAGATCTTCAAATGCCCAAGAGCCACGGGACAGACATCATGTATTCTGGACAGCTGAGGGAAGAAGAGAGCTCAGACTGTGGTTCACAAAAGATAACAGTTTCCAAGGGGTCCCACTGCAACACTGACCTGAAGGTTGTCAGTCTCAGCATATCTTACTGATTTGCTTCCCCAAAGCCAGAGATTCAGATCACCCAGAAGTTCCCATGCCAGGTCAGCTTCCCTGCTAGTCAGATGGCAATCTGACATGTGACTTGAAATTCTAATGGTCCACACACAGCTTTAGACCCACTTTTGATATCCTGTTAGGTTTGCAACAAGCATGGCTTTGAGCAATCACAGACTTTATTAAAGCTGACTGATGTACTTGCCACTCTTCTGCCAGGTTAAATGGGAAACAATCCAAAAAAACCACCAAAATATTCAGCGGTATAAATGGGGCCAAACAAATGGAAAAAAGGAGATCCCACATGGCATCCAAAGCAAAATGGGAACACAAGTAAAAGAAGGTGAAAGGAAAGAAAGAAATTATTTTCCCCCCCCCCAAAAAAAAAAAAACAAACCAAAAAACAAACAGACAAACTAAAAACCTCCACAGTAAAAATAAGGGGAAAAAAAAAAAAAGAATGAAAAACAGAACCTGCAGCTCAAGAGGGTCAGTCATCTGGCATGGTCTAACCAAGAACATAAGAGGAAAATGTCTGTCCTGTCTAAGTGTTACTCTTTCCATGTTTCAGAGACAGAGAGTCAGAAATTGAGAGGAAACTTCTGGCAATGTCTACCTTTCAGCTACTTGTGTTTTCTTTCTTTGGTAATCTGTGAACAGCGAAGCCAACAGCATTGCTAATGCAAAATACTGGAGGGAAAACAAAAGCAAAAAAGCAAACAGAGAGCTTGTTCACAGACTGAGTGTAACATACTTCACACTGCCTTGCTTCTTCTCCTACAGGAATAGTAAAAAACCTGTTACACATGCTCCTGGCAAGAAGACATTAATCTCAATCTACAGGTACCTCCCACTGGCTTCCATTTGTCTGCTCAAAATCACTTCAGTGTTCCTCAGAAAGACCTAGAGTTGCTGAAATTACTCCCAGGAGTTCTATATTTAGGGTACATTTACATGGGAGCTTTTGGAACAACAGCTAAACAGTCTTCCTTCCTAGGTGAGTCCCAACACAGAAGGTGAAATGCCTTTTTTATTAGTTGTATAGAAACCATCATATTGAAGAAAGATTACATAGAAGTAGTAGTATTTGTAAGAAAGTGATCTAAGATTGGGATCAGTCATTAACTAACATAAGCATAATTGTTGGCTTTTCTAATTCAATGCTACAGACTAGAGGAAAAAGAAGAGCTATGTCCATACGAAAAGTGTTTCAAACTTTTACAAGACATAACATTTTTTCAGTTTATGATATTTTTAATTCTAGGGCTTGTGCTGTTTGAATAAAAACATTTTTATTTAAAATGCATATTTCAGATGCTTTCATATAAAAATGGAGAAATATTTCAGAAGAAGAGGCGGAGTAACAGCTTGACAATAGACTTTACAGCAGATTGCATTTTTGCGTGGATTCTTACTGCAACCTGTCTCAAGCAGAGAAAAAAGATATATTGTCTGAAGCTCTTGTACCTCGGTATTTGTTGTATACAGTATTATTTCACTTAGCTTTGATGTTTCACACAGCTTTTTGAGGCAAAGAATCTGCTATGACAACATGACATTTCCCATATGCTCCCTTAGCTGTATGAATGAGAAAAACCTGGCTGTCTCTAATTAGCATTGGCACCGTTGTTTGTAATCCCTTCGCTGCTTTATGCAGCATTGTTTCAGTAATTTATAGGAGCTTATGAAAGGTTCTGCTTGTTCTGTCAACACCAAGAGCATCATGCTGCTGGGGGTACCTGACTTCACCTTGCTGGGGACAGGCCTTGGTTAACCTTCCACCTCATAACTAGGTGGAGGTTATGGCAGGTTATGGTCTGGTGCAGACAGACGGGGATTGCCTCCAGGTAAATTTCTTAACTCCACCTGCTTCCCTATACGGGGCGAAGGAAGTCTTCAAGAAAGCTGGTCGATCAACAGATGGAGAAAAAAAAAGGCTCATGTGAATTGGTTCACATTTTGCCTCCAGTCATAGGAAGCTGTTCTCCTCTTTGGCCAAAAATTCATTGCCAGCAGCCAAAATGGAATTTAATCTTCTACAGATTAAACGCAGGTAGTCCTAGTTTTTTAAAACGTTACCTCTCCCAGTGAATGTATAAATATCTAATCTCGGCATGTAGTCTAGCATGTCAAAGAGCACATCTGACGTAGTGGGTGGGAATCTGCTTTAGAGCTAGCCAAGGAGAGTGCTGCACAGAGGAGAGTGCTGCTTGTCACCTCAGGTGCCTTCAGCTCCCCGAGACTCGGGGTCCAGCATGATTTCAGAAATCAGGCCCCTGTTTTGGTCACTGGGAGAAACGATACACCAGAAGGTTGTGCTGCCACCCAGAAGGACCTTGACAAGCAGGAGAAATGGGCTGACATGAAGTTCGACAAGGAGGAGTGCAAAGTCCTGCCCCTGGGGAGGAACAACCCCAGGCACCAGGACGGGTAGGGGACAGGATACCATTTGCCTTTTTTGTGGCAGCGGCACATCGCTGGATCGTGCTCAGCATGCCGTCCGCCATGACTCTCATGTCCTTCCCTGCAGAGCTGCTTTCCAGACAGCAGCAGCCAGCCTGTCCTGGTGCCTGGGGTTGTTCCTCCCCAGGGGCAGGACTTGGCACTTCCCTGTGATGGACCTCATGTGGTTCCTGCTGGCCTGTTTATCCAGCTTCTTGAGGTCTCTGAATGGCAGCACACCCATCTGGTATGCTAGACAGATAAATTCCCTCCTGGTAACACAGTTTTTTCTTTTTTACTTTTCAACTTCTTTTGTTTTTATTTTTTGAAAAAAAATCATCCTTTCCTGCTTTAAGGGTTTTCAAATCAAGTTAAATGTTCAATGTTCTGGCATGCACTTCTTATTTTTTTAACCTGGTGATAAGATTGTGCTGGTTCCAAAGATGTTACAGTTTGAAATTCTCAGAGATTCTGGACAAGTTCTGAGTAACTAAGCTTATTATTGCCCATGTTAGGTTTAAGCCACGTGCTTTATCATTAAAATTCAGAACTGCAGCAGTGATACAAAAACAAACCCATAAAATATAAGGAGAAAAAGATAAAAGGAGAACAGCAATAGAAAGAGCTCTTGCATGGATTTCCCCCCGCCCCCCCACACCCCCCACCCA
>NW_010405474.1:4220-6136 GCF_000710305.1 Buceros rhinoceros silvestris | reverse complement strand
GAGCCCAGCTGGACTTCTCCCCCCCCCCCCCCCCCGCCCTTTTCCTTATTATTCAAAATTAACTTTAAAAATAGCAAGCGACTGAATTGTTTAAAGAGAAAGCCAGCTCTGAAGAACAAAGGACAAAAACTTAGGGAAAAGCATTTCTTGGCAAAATTGGGTACTACTATCTCCCCTGTTTCCAGTCTTTTTTTCCCCCTTATCCACTGTTTGACTGCTTGTTCACACACCTCTCCTCATTTGAACAGAGCTTTCTGCAGCTTCTTTTAGATCATATACATCACCCTTCTAAACACTGTGTTACCTAGTTGAGGATTAGCTTTTCCTTGATCTAAAAGGAATCCAAGTAGAGCAAGGTCAGTGTTACAAATCTGTTCTTTCTTTCCCTGGATATAAAGCTTGTGCAGTGAGGAACTCTTCTCACTCCACATTTACGCTCAAGCAGATGTAACAGATTCAGAACGTAACATTCACTGCGAATCAGTGATATAATATTTTGATTGGAACGAGAGATTTGTCACGTTCCCTGAAAACATTGCTTTTTCCGTCAATCAGTGAATTAGTCATCTGCTGCTCTTCTTTTACAGGTTCTTCTTGTTTCCCTGTGTAAAAGAAAATGTGCTTCTCTGTTGGGATGCACCTGTATCGTAGTCACAGCAAGTGCAGATATGTTTCCAAGGATTTTGGTGTCCATCTAGCACTGACAGCAGAAGTTTAGTCACAAGTTAATATCTCTGATGAAAGCTGATAAATATTCTTTGCTTGATTCCTTATTCACTAAGGATAATTCATCGAGGCAGCTGCACTACTAGGATCCACACAGGCATTTAAAGAGATTTCTCTCATCTCTGGTGTGTTGTTTTGTTTTTTTTTTTTCCTTGACCAATTTGTGAATCACTTGTAATCAATTAGTCCCCTCCAATTATTTTTCTCTGAGATTAAAGAAGTTCTCCTCTGGAATCACTTTTGAGGGAGCATTTGATCCTTCTATCGTCTTTTAAAGAGTTTTAAAGAGACTTCTATAAAAAGTTTTCTTTCTAAGAAGCTCTCCCTATTCTTTCTTGTGTATAACTACATCGGCACAGTACCGGAGAGTTTTTCAGGTATGAGACACATCCTTCATCCAGATTGAACTTACTTGGTAACGGCTTGGAATTGTAGTCATGCCCACTAGCTTTAAGTATAAAAGTAAAGTTAATCTCCTTCAGGCAGAAATTCTTTGTTTTCTTCATTTCTTATGTCCCTAAAAAAGGTTTGAATTGCATAGAGCAGCTGTGTGTCATTTAAAGGAAATAAAAGCCAACATTTTCTGCAATTAAAATTCTTTTTGCTATTATACCTTATGCTTACAATTCGAGATATTGTCCCATCCCACTATAAACAGAGTTTGACATATGGGGAAATAAATGAATCAGAAATTAAATATTATTTTCTTCTGGAAAACAGACAAAATCTTAAGGATTGATATTTCTAAAAACCGTATACTGCACAGCTTGTTTTAGGTCCCTTACATATGTCGTATTCTGGTAACACTGTGTGCCAATATTTTTATTCCTCCAAGTTTCTAACATACTTCTGGTTTATTCAGAGCTATGCTCCCTTCTTGCTTTTTAAACTTCCAACTTTCATGTAGAAACTTGCACAATCAATCCTTAAGTTTCCTTCCAACCCCATTTCTACATGGTACTGCATTTGTCCCATCTATTAACCTTCTCCTTGGATTATTTCAGTCTTTATCTGTTCCGCTTTTCCTTTAGGAATGTGGAATTTTGGTAACTTTATCCATAGTGGACAGATCCAAGGGAATGGGAAGGGAAGGGAAAGGGAAGGGAAGGGAAAGGGAAGGGAAGGGAAGGGAAGGGAAGGGAAGGGAAGGGAAGGGAAGGGTAGGGAGAGGGACAGTAGAGAAGTGCACA
>NW_010405474.1:460-4131 GCF_000710305.1 Buceros rhinoceros silvestris | reverse complement strand
GAAGGGAAGGGAAGGGAAGGGGACATATAACATATGTACATATGGTGAATGCCCTTGTCATTCTGAGTTTACCTGAGCTCAGGAAGAGTCTGGACAAATTCTGGAAATATCAGTCTGTTGAAGTTTACTATACACACAGAAAACATGTCCTGCTCAGGAAGCCTCTGAGTTACAAATATCTGGGGCTCAAATCATATATATGATTCCACTCTTAGCCTAAGGGACAAATCAGAAGTCATATCACACCCAACATTTTATAGGTAACTCACCCAGTGGGGAAACAAGGAGTGTCACTTTCATAGATCTGCAAGAACAGGCAAAAGGAATGAAATTCTGTGGTTTAATTAAGGTTATATGAGCAGGAGAAGGGCACTAAAATTTGTGTACTCTAGTGGTGACTCTTACCATTAGTGGAGATCTTTTTCCATCAGATCACAGAGTGAGAGGATCCTCTCGACTTCCTCTGTATTCAGGATTATTTAATTCCTTTGCACATCGGTGTGGCTTATCTCTAGTAAATATGCAGGAGGCAACAATGTCTGTGGTCTAGTGGCTATAACATCACACTGCAGCAAAAAAAAAAAAATAGAAGAGGGGATAAAGCCTGCTGTTGAGGTTTATATAATATCAGATACATGAACTCATTAATTCTGTCTCAGGACAGGCCTCAACTATATTTAGGTCAAGACATCGCCCTCCAGGATGGTCCAGAGAAGAGCAGTAAGTCTGACCACAGGGCTCCAGAACATGACCTGAGTTCAGCATGAAAGAACTGACTGTCTTCAGTCTAGGGAAGAAATAACTACCTTCAAATACATAAAAATCTGGCACAAAGAGGAACAAAATTCTTCTCTATAATCACCAGAGGCCAGACATGAAAAAGTCAATTTATATTGATGTGAAGTACTTTTTTGTTAGGCAGTAAGAAACCCCTTTTAAGTCTAAGGGCAGTTAAACTCTTGAAGCAGTTACCTAGGAAGGATGAGGAAGCTCCATCGTAACTGTTAAGACAAATGTGACAGAAATAACACAGATACGGTGGATCCAGTCTTTGTAACAAAGTAGTCTAAGTGATCTCTTGAGGCCTCTCTTAGACCTCATTATTATTCTACTATATTCTGAAAATTGTGAGGCATTCGGATACAGTAATAGGAATCTTATCAATAAAATAGGTAAGAGGAGATCACTTTTGAGAATTTCATAACCATCTCACAACTGTATCGCAATCATTGTTCTACAAGATCTATTGATTGGACACCTGAAGTTAAGATTTACCCAGTGGTTTCAGTAAATATCAAGACACTGGACTAATCTTTCAAGCATCACTGGATACTTGAAAAATGATAAATTACTGTCTCATTTATCTTGAATTTCACAGAAATGTTGTCTGTAGGTTTCAAAATAAAGTTTGGATGAGGTAATAGTGACATTTTATTTTGTAAGCTGTCCAAACTTTGTACTTGAATTAAGACTTCCTTATACCAATATTCCAACCCAAGAAATGACAGCTCTTTATCGATTCATACCAGGGTTTAATAATCAATAATAATAACAATTGATTAGTTTCCCTTTCATATTGGAGCACACTCTGACAGAAATTATTACCAGGCCTGAAAACCGCTTTCATATCTCAGTCCCATTATTCCTCCAACGTTTGTTTTTGCATTACTAAAACTGGTTCCGTAGTTACAGCACCACCATCCTACGGCATCTTTTGTGATAAATTTACCGTACAGTTTCTGCATTGCGGGAGATGTGTCTAGGCTTGAAACGCAGTGCTTCCAGAAAGTAGTGCAATACTCACATCCTGTATTGATTTTACACTGAATACAAAATTTAAAAATTTTAACTCTAAGTGACTTGGCAAGATTTTTTTCTTTCTATGGGTCCCTTCTCTTGAAAGATCCTTCCCATAGCTATAGCCATGAAATGAATATTTAAAACAGCCAATTTCTTAATTAGGAACAGTGTTATTAAAAATCAAATATACATGGTCTCTCTGATTCATTCTAGGAAAATGCTAATGCTTCTGAATTTAACTTACACGGCGCAAAATCTCTATTCATTTACAAAGCAAGTAACTATGAATAAATAAAATATATTGTGCCAGGTAGCAACAATTTCATCACTAAATTTCATTTTAAAAGAATATATGTTTTGTATTTGTCTGAATTGTTTATATCTCTTCATTTGCTCTGTCTGTATAAGAAAAAAAGAGAGACACTGAACAAGGCAAGGATCTTAATTTTGCTTGAATTAAAGATGTTGAACAAACCCACACAAGCGGTAGACAATTTTGACTAAGTTAAGCAGAGGAACCAAATTCTACTTTGTCTAACACATCTTGACTGTTTCTGGAGCTAAAGCACTTGTCCTTTACATAGAGGGGAAACTTCTCCAGCAGTTATTTAGTTCTCTTCTTTAGAGAAAGCGTGACTCTGTGATGAAAATATCAACAAAACAGTATGGAAGAGCAAGTAAAACTTTTTCAGTATCAGAGGTAGAGAAAACATCTCTGTGAAGCCTAAAACCCCTCCGTGCATATTATACTTAAAATGTCCTTTAGCAATCATATCCTAGGTTCAACTAGGATAGTGTTAATTCCCACAGCCAGAACGGCAGGACCAAACCAGCCAATGGGATATTAGATACCGTACTGACATTGTAAGGTTTGTATATGTGACATATACCATACATATATATGTGACCAGTATATATAATGGGGGCGGGGGGCTAACCATAGAGAGCACACAGTTTCAATCGGCAGCACAGCATGGCTTAGCACGGGTTGGCGTGGCACGGCGCGGCGGCAGCGCTAAGCAGTGCCTTGTATATCACTCGCTTTGTTATTGTTATTGCTGTTGTTCTCTCTTTGTGTTGTTCAAGTAAATTCTCCTCATCTTAACCCACACAGCTTTTGATTTACCTTTTTTCTTCCCCCATCCCAGGGGTAGGAAGGAGTGAGCGAGTGACTGTGTGGTGCTCAGCTGCCAGCCGGGTTCAAACTGTGACAACAGGAAGAAGTGAAGACGTGGGAGTGAGATTCAAGCTTAACGTGCCTTGTCAGCCTTCACTGCACACCTCAAGGTCAGGGGAAGAATATGTGCTGGGATTTGATTGTTCGTCAACTGGTTTAGCACTACATTATTTAACCCTTTGAAATATTTACATTTTATGGGAAAAAGTAGACTTTGGTTCTGCCCTTTACTAGAATATCTTGGGATATTTTACTGTGTTTGAGCATTATTAAGGAGACCGAGTTTAGCTGAGTGACATTAAAGATGACTGGCCAGCCTGCCTTGCTCCGTGCCCTCCATTACTTGTGATCAACTTGTTGGCTGAATGCGATTAGGGTTTCGTTTATGTCATGTCTGGCTGTCATGGTGCCAAAACCAGTTGTATGCAGTCAGAGGTACTTGAGCACACACCATCTGTAGTCAACTCTGAAATGAGTTAAAGACATAATTGACTTCGGTGTTATAGCAGATAAATTCACGGGCTTTTGAAATCACTCCACTCTAATTCTGTGCAAGCCAGCAGCAAAGTCATTGGCATAAAGCCCTTATCACAAAAATCCACCGTGGCCATTTATTCCTTCTCAGACATACCTGCTCAGGTAGACATTTTCAGTTCTTCACCATTCTGAGGACAGCTGATCTCTTAATTTTTTC
>NW_010405474.1:0-391 GCF_000710305.1 Buceros rhinoceros silvestris | reverse complement strand
GTTTTTTTCCCCTTTTGGGGAACCTTGTTTTTTTATTTTTTTTTTTTTTTTTTTTTTTGGCTTAATCTTCCTGAAGTATGCCCTTGGTTTGGAAGGCAGGAGCACAAGGTAAGTCATGTGTCCTCGTGCTTCATCCATTGAGTCACAACATATTGCCTGGTCCTGCTTTACCCACCTTATGGTGGTGGGTCTGCACCATCGGTCAGAGGCAGGCACAGGCTCATCTTTCCACTTCAAGCTGATAACAAAGTGTGTTCATAATTAGCATAACAAGAAGTTTGGTGTTCTGTTAAGTGTAGCAAAACAGTTTCCCATCAACTTGAGAGTGCAAGCAGGTTGGGCCTGTATTTGTCAACGAAATCTGAGAGGGGTCAAGATAAATTAAAATAAT
>NW_010405473.1:90349-93154 GCF_000710305.1 Buceros rhinoceros silvestris | reverse complement strand
TTGGCTAACCTCGGCCAAACCGGTGACATCTTAACAAAGCATGTTCCAAGAGCATCACATAAAGTACAGCTGTATAGCTTCATGTGCCCTAGTTTCTTCCATAAGCACTTATTTACAGATATCAATCTACTACTGTAAATATACTGTGAACCAGATCATAGTATTATTACCTTGAATTCAAATAATTAACCCTTTTTTTTTTGTATTTATATGTGAAAAATGCTATAAAAGTTGTAAGAACTTCCTGAAAAGTAGTGTCTTTTTGGAAATAATTTTTACTTGCTGACATCATTCCTGTCTGCTAAGGACCAAAACTGTCCAAAGACACCCAACATACAAATTATGTTGTATCATATTTCTATATATTTGGAACTCTAGTCCTACACTTCAGAAAGTAATGAGGGTTTTGCAACTGCCTTCAGTAAAAATGAAGTCCACGCCTCAATGAGGGAAGGTTATTTCAGAAATATGAAGAAGTTTGATGTGTATCATATATTCATGGACTGAATATCAGTAAGGTAAATAGGATGAGACGTGAGCTTTGGCTCTTGTAATCTTCTGTACAGTAGAAGTTTTTACTAATTCATCCCAGGCTGGATGATTGAGCTGGTTAAAACTTTGGATGCTGGTGTGATTAAAACAAAGCCAGGTTAATCTATATTGTACTCAGTTATAATAAATACCAGATCCAAATATTTAAATAATTTTTCAGTTAATGTTAGAGAACTTATGGGTGGGAAAATAAATTTGAAAGAGTGGTAGGATTTTTTTTAAATTCAAAAACCAAACTTGTAATGGAAGCACAACCATATAGAACATGTTTTATACAGACATGTTATCAATTCAGAAGTGAGATTAAAAGAAGCAAGCACTTATCAAAAATTTAGGTCTCCTGCACCCATATATAGATAACTAAAAACCCAGTCTTGTTTCCAGACTTTCCTAAGCACCAAACAGCAGTAATAGGCACCAGTGAGTTGTGTGAAATGCTCAACACTGGAAAATTCAGACCAGGTACCTAAAGATTAATTGGAGCCATCAACTGCATGCAGATGTTTTTCAGACTATGACCAAATCTATAATGAATTCTTAGTGCGGTACTAATTGTAGTAAAAAGCTCCAGTACATATCACTGTGGCTTTGCTAGAGTTTATGGTAAAGTTTTGTCGTAGTAACTATGGAATAGTGCTCTTTATTTAGGTTAAAAGGATTAAACATAGTACCAAACATATATTTCTTTTCATGGTCTGCCATATTCATTCCAAATAAGAGCCAACCATTTTTTTTTTTTACTCTACAGATGTATATATATATATGTTCTAAAAAGGACTGAAAAAGAGGAGGTTTTGCTTAACATTGGATTTTGACAGAGAAACCTGCATTCCAGCTGTGAAAACACATTTTTGATGAATGTTAAACATCACAGAATCACAAAATTGTTGAGTTTGGAGGTCACCTTGTGAGACCGCCTAGTCCACCACCCTGCTAAAGGAAAGTCAGCTAGATCAGGTTGCTTAGGGCTATGTCCAGTCAGCTTTTGAATATCTCCAAGGATGGGGACTCCACAACCTTTGTCGGTAAAGCATATGTTATCTCTAGGCAAGCATATCTCACTGTGTTTGCAATGCCATGTTTGAGATTAAAATATTTAAGTTTAAAAAGATAAAGGTATAGATAAAAAGATATAGGTATATATCTTTTGTCTGAGAACACCATCATGCAGTCCACCATCATACTGGGAAGACACTGGTGATACTTTGCAGAGACATCTTTTCTAGGGAAGTTCAAATATAGCTTCATCAGTATTTGTTAAAAACTTCACTGGTAAAAAGACTCTTCTATCCAGAGAAGTCCAATTCTGTTAGATGCTCATATAGAGACTTTATTAGTATCTATAAATTTTTCCTACCAACCATTCATTTAGCATTTAACATTCCGTTACAAAAGAAAAAAAAAGAGAGAGACTAGTTAGGAAAGAACATTTTAATTTTGTGGTAAATCACAATGACTGTAAAAGATTTGGTCTATTCCAAGTCACAGTGTGAAAGGAAAGCTGGGTAAAGCAAATGTTATTTAACACTAAATAATTTAATTTCCATGACTTCATCGGACTTACATATCAGCTATTCAGAAAATAGTCCCAAAGAGAGCCTTTAATTTAAACTGTCTGATGTTCTTTTGGCAGTTGTAGTGAAACCAAGAGATTTGTTCTCCAGAAAACTTGGACATAGTTTCAGATGAAAGAAAAGGGGGGGGTGGGGATGGTGGATTGTTTTTTTTTTTTAAAGTGGACTTTACTTCAAGTTATTCAGTTACTGTCAAACAAACAGTATTTTTTCTGGAAATGATTATAATTAACTATCATAATTCTTTCAAAAAAGCCTACTACCTTTTAAATAGCAGGAAATGTTCTCTGTCCACAAAAGCTAAGACCCAGTGAAATTAATAAATTCCATATGTCTTTCTGAAAGCAATTTTTACTCACACAATTCATGGAATTAAACTTTTTAGAAATATTTTTTTTCAAACTCAATCCTTTGCCTCACGCTGTAAGTCAGATACATTCTCGGAAAAGGGCATAATGGAAATTTGAATAAATAGATTTTTATTTGACATAGCAAAACAAAACTCCCTTTGACTGGGTAGAGACAGAAATACTTTCAGATAAGTCTTCATAAGCTTCTTCAGGAAATGAGGTCTAGAAATGATGTTTACTGAAAGGTAAATGCTTCTAAGAAAAGTACTATTTAAAGTTTCTTTCAAAGTAAATTGCTTATTCTCTTCACCATCCCTAGGTCTGGAAAG
>NW_010405473.1:76228-90278 GCF_000710305.1 Buceros rhinoceros silvestris | reverse complement strand
AGAGTGCCAAAAGACCTTCCTCCCGACACAACTCTGCTGGACTTGCAGAACAACAAAATCACTGAAATTAAAGAAGGAGATTTCAAGCACTTGAAGAATCTTCATGTGAGTGTATAAATGAACTAGCATTCACCAAAAAAAAAAAGGGGCGGGCGGGAGAAAATGTGGTTTTGGCGTGGCACTCGGTTTTTTAAGGATAACTCAGTGATATTCCTCCACCAGCCCAGCCTATTTATTTCCTTTCCCATTCCTCTCCTGAATGCTTTCTTATACCACAGGATTTTCTCATCTCCTTTCAGCTCTTCATACGTGTCTCCTGTCCATTCAGTCTCCTGATTTCCATTATAGCTTTTCTTACCTATGTATTTATGTATTCAGTCCCTTTGGCACAGTGACTTGGTTATTTCTATTTAAAAAGCAGATCTACCTCAACCCTGCCACCTCACTTCCTTGTTAGTGTATTCCTTCTCCTCCCACCTCTGAGCTCACAGAGATTCCATCATTGTCAGCAGTTTTTCTGTACTAATTTTAGTTAAAGAATCTTTTCAAATCAATTTTCTGCCCCCTGCACTACTATGAAATAGTGTTTTTACAAGAACATTCTCCTAGCAAAACTCCGTCCTCATTCTCCTTTACGTGTCATCTCTTCCAACACTGCTGTCTGTTTTCCTCTTTGCTGAAATAGTTTCCCTCCCTGGTTCCTGTGACTGCCTTTTTCTCTGGTTCACCTCTTCTTTTCCAAGTTTCCACCAGACAACTACCTTCCTCTGTTTCCAGATTTTTGTTTCTCTGTCTGAGGTTCTCTTCCCATATTGCTATAATTTTATCAACATCTTAAAATTCATACCTCAAGGTCTTGCCTCAATTTTTTTTAAATATGTCTTTCTTTCCAGATCAGAAAAAGGCTATTACTTCTCTGCCTTTGAAAGTAATATCCCAGCTCAGGCATATTTCTGAATATACTATGTTTCTAGCCTTTCACCAACTCTATTTATTCTGTGTATTACTCTGTTTGATCCTTTTTTGATTATAACCAGTATAAACTACTTGGATTTGCTTTCCTGGCTTTTCATAGCCTCTTTCTGTTCTATTGCTTCATTCATAACCAAGAAGCCAACTCACAATTTTTATCCAATGCCAGTGCCATCACTCCAACAAGCACTAATTCAAACAAGAATCTGCATTCAGCCACTCATACTTCGGGAAAAAAAGGATCCTATAAACATTTATCTCAATTACTTCTATATTCCATCTTAAATTTTTGTTTTAATACAACATCAAGAAGAAAAGCTTTAAAAAAAATTCTAGGAATAGGCACAATTCCAGTCTGTCTGTAGTAGAGGAAGCTGCATGAGTAAATCATGATGAGGTTCCTGTCATCTAATTTTAGCACAGATGTCTATACTTGAGCGAGTTACATAGCTAACTTCTACAGGCAACAAAGAGACATAGGTCCTTCACATCACATTTCACCTGGCTTGGTTTTAGAATGAGATGACTTGTGCCCCAGAATTTTTTCAATTCCTCTGCTTGGCTACTGAACAGATTCAACACCCTAATGCCTGCCCACTTGTTTTGGCTTCCTTCTGCCTTGGAGAGAGGTCCTGTGTTTTCAGTGAAGATCTTCTGCAAGGTTCTAAAAAAAAAAGGTCTTGTCAGTGAAATAAATCTTTTTGCAATCCCTCTGCATGACACTGCATGTTATGAGTCAGAGCATGGTATTGCAGATGAAAAGTATTGCCCTTGGTGACTTTTGCCTACTTGGCACTCAGCTCAGGACTCTGCTACACATCCTGCTGTGAGTTAAGGTGGTGTGAGCTACATCATCTCATTGAGGTTAACTCTATGGATTTTTTTTCTCTCTTTTATTACATCAGATATAATTTAATAGTGAGTTAAATAGGTAACTCTTCAGGGAAAAGATTTGTTTGTCTTACTCCCAGAAGCAGATTCTTAGGAACATGTACGTGCATAGGGACCACTGGAAATCATACAGAAGAATTATAACGGTATCGTAAGTTCTAATAAATACCCACCAAAAGAATGCAGCTTTCCTAGATTTACTCAAGAACAAAAAATGGTCATCTCATCTCCTCCCCAAAATAATAATTTAGTCATGTAGTTCCTCTGTGTAACTAGTTCCTCTATGTCACCATCTTTCCTCTCAGCAGGCACCATTCTTGTGAAATGTCTGGGTATGATTCCCATTGCCCACCTTGCAATTAATTATTCCTCAGAGTCATAGTGAAAGGGGAATATTGTTTTTAAATAAATATGACTCAAACATTTTGTTGTGGACAGCACTCCATTGTCACTTTTCTTTTAAGGAGATATATGTGATATGAGCGTCTGTGATATATATATCTCTCTCTGTATAAACTTGTATATGCTTTTTAATCTTATTTTCTGATCAAGGTGTCTTGTGTTAGAGTTACACTTCATAGCATGATGTTCAAAAGTCTCTAGGGTTCTTAGACTTCCCTAAACCTTCTTATATTCTACTAAACCAGGAATATTTATGTAAATTATCAGTATTATTATTCCAAAATCTAAAATTGTTGCAACTGCAGTTAATGTCTTGAATGTAGTGATCACTTAAGTGAACAATTCCTTAAATTCGAATTTTCATAGATCTTGAAAAAAACTCAATATATTCAGCTTGTTGCTTTTGAGTATTCCTTTTAAATTCCTTCCTAATACCTATAGACATCACCAACCATAGGCATCATAGATATAGAATAGATTTTAATGAACAAGCTTGGTGAACATAAAGTTCAACTTGTACTAAAGCCCAAATGAAGAAACTTTCCCATGGCTTCTCTTTCAGGACAAATGTAGTTGCTTAAACTCTGAGTGTGCAATACACAGAAATAGAAATAAAACAGAAGTTAGTGCCTACAAAAATACTTTTTGTATCAGAAAACTTTACTGAGTAGGTAAAAGAGCAGTTAAAATTTGCAGCTGTGGAAATATGACAAGCAATTAGAAAGAATGCAAGGCAATATTTATCTGCAAATAATAGATGTCTGTCAGAAAACATCAGAGTCAGAAGTTTTGGTGCAATTGGTATTTTTATAGTTTTAAATGTATGCAGGAAAAAGTGGCTATGAATTTTATACTATAAAAACTCACTGAAACTTCATACTGTTTGAAAATAAAAGGTAAAATAATTTTTTTTACACCAGAGGACTTGGGAGAATAGGGTAAAAAAATTGAAAACAGTCTTTTTTTAGGGCTGAGTGCTGAGTTTCACGGTTTCAGAAAACTGTCTGATACTATGTGAAAACCTTATGTGGCAAAACAATCAGAGACGCACTCTTGGAAAAGCCAGGAAAAAAGTCTTCTATGACACTATCAGAATTTTCCAGGCAGACTGACACTTCTGGATAGAGTACAGTACTTTGACCCCATGGACACAATAAAGAATCCAAAATACTACATGAATAAGCCCTCATGCAAAATGGAGGAGGAGTCTACAAAAACAGCACATGGAGTTGCATGCTGCGTGGCAAAGCCAAAGCAAACCAGCATAACGCCTGGCACTTGGAGAAAGAAGTTAAAGAAGCTGCTGTGAATTAGATTGATATAAGAACAGCACAAACCATGGAATAGTGACCGCATACTCTTCCAGCAGGGATTTTTTAATGGCACAGTGTTAGCACAGCGAAAGAAGATGAATGCACTATTGGCCTGAAATCAATGAAACATTGCTTGATTTAAGTCGAACTATGCAAAGCCAGGGTTGTGCATACAACACTGTTAAGAGCAGTTGTATTGGTATCAAAAGGAAAGACCTGCATGAAAGGGATAAAAGTTTTAAACTTGGGTCATCATCAATGGCAGATATTCTTACTAGGGATTCTGAGGAATAAAAGTAAAAAACTCTTTCTGAAATAGAGCACTCCTTTAGAGATTTGCTGTTTCCTCAGACTCTCCTTTGCATTGTGCTTGACACACAATAGGTTTTCCACTAAAGCAAGTGTGCAACAAAACACATGCATGCAAAATATTTTTAATGTGCAGAGGATAAAGATCTTTACATATGAGGAAAACAACAGAACAAAATACTCCAGAGCATTAAGTTTATTTTTTTCTGGAGCAGGAAAATGCCAGCTGCTCCCTGGTCATCTGTGCAGGTCACGTTACACAAGTCTTACCAATGAGAGCTCAGATGCCATGCGGACCAGATCTGCAGCAGGCTCCTTGGCTTTGGGAGATTATTCAGCAAGTTACTGTGGACGTGATGAAACAGCTTCCCGTAATCTTCTTTCATGTATCCTGACAGGCTGTTGTTTCAACGCCTTGCCATCTCCTTACCTCACAACTGATTAATCTCTTCCCTGTTGTTTCTGTCATCCCTTTTTCCTTGCCTTTCTTAGCTATGCCTGTTTGGTCCTAGGTTTGGCAGGGTTACTACCCTACTTTGGTTACTACCAAACCCTACCAAAGAATGTAAGTGACAACAAATAAAGAATAATTGCACCATCATGTTTTTTTATACTTTATGCTTTTCCTGCCCTAACTGTAGATCATGGGACCTTCGAGAGATATCTGGAATTCTGCTCAGAGGCCTCTTCAGACTTGGGGGCTCTTGGTTCCTTCAAGTTTATCTATGTTTATGGTTTTTAAAATGAATTTTAAAATGAATACTTATTTTGTAGAATTCTGTGTAATGCTATTAGAGAAGAAAGTCAAGTTTTGTTTTAATTTTTTGTATTACTTGTTGCTTGGATTTTTTTCCTAAGTGTGCATTCACTCCTCATCATTTGGCAGAAAAGCTGGGCTATATGTCCAGGTTATGAGTATGACTTAACAACTAAAAACATAAAGCAAACAAAAAGGATCAATTTTATTATTTTTACTATTATTATTATTATTGTTATTTGGATGCCTGTCTCCTGAGCTTACAATTCTTGAGGCATTACTGTTTCTAGCAGAACTGTAATAAAAACCAGGTAATAATGTAATACATAACCCAGGAAATTAAAGAAATTCCACTGAGTCAGCGGATTGACTTTTCAGTTTAAACCCTGAAGGATGCATGCATCATTAAAGATTTGATGTTAGGTAAGAGCACCATCCCCAGCTGGCAAAACAGGTGTATCACCATGTATTATTGCTGATAACAATTTGCTGATCATTTTACAGCTCACTTCTGATTTTGACAAGGCTCTTACTTCACTATTCTAAAATAAGAGGAACAAAAGTGGAGATGAAAACCCCTCAGAACAAACCCCTGAGACTCTCACATAAAGAAATTACACAAAAAAAAAAAACACCCCACAAAAAACCAGAACAAACCCAGTTCCCTGCTTCCACCAACAGACAGGGCAAAACCTGTGAATTTTGGAAACCCCGAAAAGAATAGCCCTATGCTAGTTTCTATGTGATTCCCACATGCTCCCTCTGCAGTTTGTCAGGGTATATTTTGACAAAAGCCTGCCAACAAGTGTTCCAAAATTTTCCTGAATTGTGAATCCTCCTTTTTGTTTTGGGAATAAATACTTGACATGGAAACCAGGCCAGAGGGAGCTAAATGGCAAGACTCCCACTGACTTCAACAGAGCCAGCATCTATTCCTGTCATACAGTGATCTTTGATTTTTTTTTCCTGACTACACTAACAGCAGAGGTGTTTCAGTAAAAAGTAAGCCATCTTTGGAGGAAAGCTTGAATTTTTGTTCTCTCTGAGCACTGCTTAAACTGCTGGTCATGATAAGGTTGTCTGTAGGTATTATCACAGTGCAATGTTATAACAGAGTCAATGTTTACTGTGCAATGTTTACGTGCTATATATGATAACAAGAAAAGGTTTTGTTTCAGGAAAATGAGGATGGAAGCTAATTTTTCTCTTATCCGTAGGAAATTGATGTCTCTAATACTTGATGCACTTGTGCCTCTTTATTTTCTCTTTCTTTCTTGTCTCTTTTCTTACCTACAGCTGAATATCTTTGCATCCATAGCAGGTCGCATTGAAAACTGTACATTGTGTACTCAGTCTTTTGTATTGTGAATTAGAGATATGCTTCAACTCTTTCTTTTTTGTGGGGGGAATACATTCATTTTAAAATAAATATCTTTTTCCTCCACTAAAAATGGAAGTGTGGAAGAAGATAGATTTTTGAATAAAGTACCAATACCTGCGCTTTTTTTAACCTGTCAGATTTCTGCCAAATCATTTCATGCTAGGTACATCACAAGTGCTATCTGTGGCCAACGGCTCTAGCACTTGCAGGTTGACTCTTCTTTTTCTCTCTGAGTACTTCTTACCCTGCATTCATTTTTTTATACATCCTTTAACAAGATAAATATAATGCCCCATCATGCCATCTGGGCTTTATTCAGGATAGCTAGTCCATGTGGCATGTTTTTGCCTGACATCCCTTCCTCAATAGCACTGCCTGCAGATGTTTTCCCTAGGTTTTTATCCTTTAGTTCCTGTTTTTACTGACCTCTAAATTCCCCAGAGTTTTTTTATTTTATTTTGTTTTGTTTTAATGTTTGTTACATGCAAACCATACGGGGCACATTCTGATGAAAGTAAACAGCATTGCTCCAAGGCTAATAACTTAGTTCTTCAAGTCTTGCATATAATAGAGTTATTGTGAAGTGGGAAAGGAATCCAGAGGTATGGCTTGCCAGATGCTGTGCTGGTGTGTTATCCTCATCATTTGCTATTGCTCTGGGAGACAGTAAAACTTCTCTTGCAAATTCTGATATGTGATTTTTTTCTTCTTTGCAGCTGCACAACAGAGTGAAAAAATAATGCAGGTTTAAGGTGCTGTGAGCAGGAACTTGCAGAGTGGTATATGAGTGGGAAACAATATTCTGCTACAAAAAAGTTAAAAACTACAGACTTGTGATATCTTCCCATCTTATACCACCACACAGACATTCCCACTGTGAAATCAGTATTTTTAAACATACCTTTGATAGATATTGTAATTTCTAAGTGAGAGATTTTCTTAGCGTTTGAATAAAACAATGGTTCTGTGTGTTTCCACAAGTTAACATGATCATATTCAGGAGGAAGCATCGGCAAAGCAATCCTAGATAGATACCTAAATAATTTCTGGGTTTGGTCAGGACTATCAGTTCTGCACTGAAGAGCTATAACAATCCTCTTATCATCACCTATCCAGAGCATATTTACATTTGAGTGCCTAGCTGAATGTATATCTATTTATTGCCAGCAAGAAATATTTCACATCATATTATCGTCTGTGGTAATCATAGCCCAAACATTTTTCATCTAAAAGTCAACAAAGTTAAAACAAATCAAATAAAAAAGAAAAAAAAGATAAAGCAGATTTTTAGTTGAAATAAATGTCTAAGCAGAACAAAGCATGATGCAGGATAAAAATTTAATGTGCTGGTAAGGTGAGTCTAAACTCATTGAATGTTGACTTAGAGATCTATGGAAAAGAAATCCATGGTAAAATTAAAAAAAAAGTAATTAGCAGTTGCGCATTCAGTTATTATTATAAAAACATGAGAAAGAGGCTCATCTGCATAATTGAAACTGTATCCCTCATAATATCTGGGTTATTTCCCACGTCCTAATATTGCACAAGTAGCTGTATTACACTATGGGCAGCATCTACCTCTGTATCACTGTTCGGGCAGTGATGACGCAAGAAACCACACCCCGTGTGTATCCCATGTGTTCTCATTAGAGATCTTACAGCTCATGCTCAAATAAAAGAGAGTTGGGGCCATTGGTTTCACAAACCAATATATTTATTTTGGGAGAGGCTTATTGTTAGGGAAACAAACTCCTGAACTGTGAGTGACCTTTTCTACCTCCTCTTGCAAATGTGTTATTGCAAGCTAGCCTACAAAATTAAAACCAGACATGCTCAGCTTTACGTGTACTTGGTGAGACCACGCACAGAACACATTGCTTGCTTTGCTCAGGATAATCTGCAAGAGGAGTTGATTAGGGAAAAAACACACATCAAATACCATTTTTAACTATCTTCTCACCTCTCAATTTCCACAATGGAGAGGTGCTGATCAATTTCTTGGCACTGTTTCAATACTTAACTTATTGTGGAAAGACTTGAATGTTCAATTTTCCTTAAAGAAACAGACTAAAGTGTAATTCTGAAAGTATTAAAAGCGTTTTAAAATGCACTGAATACTAGTATATACAATATAAAAATTTGTGGTTAGCAGCAACTGTTGTTTTCTATTTCTGAAAATAGCGTAATGGGGTTAGTGAACAAAGATGCTCTACAATTATTCTCTAGTAATAAATCAGTAGATATTATATCTCTATTTATACAGCCTATTCTGCCTAATTCACTACACAAACGTGCAGTGCTGTCAGTCTCATAAGTAGAGAGCAAACAGATGAAATGAAATCTTTTTCATTAGCCGCATCTCTTTTCTGACAGTAATGGAACTTTCTTCTACCTTTTTATGTCATATTTGGTTAATCAACAAGAGACTTAGCAGTAATGTAAAATTTCAGAGGCATACAGAGATCAGTTTTTATCGGTAACAGAGATTCCATAGAGGCCTTTCTCTCCTGACTGTATACAAAGCTAATTTACTTAGAGTTACCCTGAGTCTAAATATCACAACTGTTGTGAGAAGTAGATTAGGCGTCAGTGTAGTAGGCAGAATAAATATGGTCCATGATCACTAACTGCAGGACGTAGAGTATGATGCTTCCAACTGCTTCCCTTCCAAATCAAGTTATGCTTACCAAAAAAATAGCTTATATCATTGCAAAAATGAGTTAATATCAGACAGAAATCTAATATAAGACTAACACGAAAAAGGTGATGATATGCTTCTTTTTATTAAGCTGGGCTTTGCCTTCACTGTATGGAGTCATAGAATTTTCTGTTCAGGAAATATTGGTTAGGATGGTTGTGTGATGATGCATAAGGTATAAAAGTATCCTCAGAATAAACAAAATCAGGGAAAAAAGAGCAAATAAACCTGAAAATGTTAATCTTATGTGAATGTCTTGTTCTTCACATCTTTCAAATGGAAAACTTCTTCTTGTTCTTGGGTATAAATTGTGGTTGTTAACAGAAGCTGTATATACCTCAGCAATGAGATAACACTGGTATCGTGGGCCTTATCTTTCACTATTTCAGAAGTTCTTAATCTAATTGTTTTAGTACTTCATTGCATTTTCTTCAGCTCACTAGATTGGTCATCAAAAAACATCAAAAGACAGTAGAAAATAATAATTTTTATATGTTTCATTCCTCCAATAATTTCCCTAGTGATCATCTGAGATCTCCTTCATTATTATTCCACAGGCATTGATCCTTGTTAACAACAAAATCAGCAAAATAAGCCCATTAGCTTTTGCTCCTCTGAAGAAACTGGAAAGACTTTACCTGTCCAAGAACAACTTGAAGGAACTCCCAGAAAACATGCCGAAGTCTCTTCAGGAGATACGGGCCCATGAGAATGACATCTCCAAGTTGAGGAAAGCTGTCTTTAATGGACTGAATCAAGTCATTGTCTTAGGTATGAGCATGAGAAATTATAATAAAATCAACTCAGTGTTTTTTAAAGATGTTGGGTTTAGTTCAGTCAGTGATTTTATGTAGCAAGTCAAGAAATGCTCCAATAGATTGTAGCTCCAAATTAGCTTTGACCTGAAGGATAGAGGTACCTACACTGCATCAGAGCTCATGACCATGTTTTGTTGGCAGAACTAGGCACCAATCCAATCAAGAGTTCAGGCATTGAAAATGGAGCTTTTCAGGGGATGAAGAGGCTCTCCTACATCCGTATCGCAGACACCAACATTACTAGCATTCCAAAAGGTAAGAAATTCCATTAATATTTCACAGATTTCCATGGGTATAATATAGTGGCTTGTAGTCAGCTGGAAAAAAAGAAAAAAAATTATTATGGAAGCCTTTTGAGTCAGTTGTTAGAGTTTCCATTACTTGACTACTTCATTTTTTAGTCAGTTGACTTTTATTGGTTTGGAAAATTTTGCTTTTCTATTATGAGAAGCTCCACAAGAGGTGCACTGCCAGAAATGAGCCATCTTATGTTATTTTGCTTTTCTTGTCTCATTGCTGAAATGTAAAGTGGAAGAATGTTTTCACTTTCCAGCCCTTCTTGGTGAGCCTGATCAACATTACACAGATGAAGAATTAACTGAAGTTCTATGAGCATAAAATCAACCTTCAAAAAGTCTGTGCATTTGAAACAAAAAAATACATTCCTATACAAAACAGAAACATTTGCTATTTTAAAAAGTACTTCATTGCAAATTGCTACAAAATAAGAAAGACTTCAAAATAGCCTATTAAAACAAAGTAAAACAAACGGAATGGTTCCAATCCAGAGGAAATTATATTCAATTTATTCATAGTTTAGCCAGCAGATTGTTTTGAAATAGCTGAAAACTTTTTGAAAGTTAATACTAGTTGTTATTTCTTTCTTCCCACATTTCCTGTTTTGGATGTCCCTTTGAGGGACCTCAGATAGTTAAAATATTTGGTTCCAATTTTTTTCCTGATAAACAGAATTTGCAAACCAGTATGTGCCCTATTTAAAATGACATTAAAATTATTTCACCTCATTTTTATAATCTCATTTTCTGCTGCTGTCATTTGTTAAATATCTAGGTACTCAATGTTTGTAGATTTATTTATACTGCCTGGATAAAATAAAGGCTCTTTCTCTTATACTGTTATATACATCCCATTTACATAATCATGAAGATCAGAATTCATATCTGAGAAAGATTTCATTTAGCTATTTTTTAAGAATTAACTGTTCTGTAATGACCTTAGAATCTTGGTCTTATTTCATACCAAATAAATTGTTACTAGGTGTTTTCAGTTTCCCCAACTGTGAAAGTTCCTTGTTTCTCACTGAATTGTTCTTGGCCAAATGTTTTTGTTTCTGTAAAGAACCTCGGTATAACACAAGTCCTTTAAAAAAGGATGATAAACAGGTTTTAACAAAAGTAATTTGATGGTGTTCTCTCTTTCAGGCCTTCCCCCATCCCTTACTGAACTTCACCTTGATGGCAACAAAATCAGCAAAATCGATGCTGAAAGTTTGTCTGGACTCACCAACTTGGCAAAGTAAGAAGTAATTTTTTTTCTTTTCACATAAAATATAGGTTGAAAATGTAACCACCACACACACAAATAGAAAACATCATTTTGGGCTTCATAAGTATTATCATCACTGAAGCAGTACAGAACTTAGCAGGAGAAGCTTCTAACAACATGTACTGACAAGAGAACAAAACACTTTTTTCCCCCTAATGTTTTCAAGCTGTTTTCAATTATGAGTGCTGTATGCCCAGAACAAGTGTTTCTGTGATTTAAAGAAAAAAGAAAAAGAAAAAAAAAAGATAAAGAGAGCAATTAGTTTTTTCTAACATCGTATTTCCATCTTCAGTTTATGCAGTTTTCTTGGGACACTGGATTGCTCATGCAATTTGTTCTGGAAACTGAGGGAAAAAAGCACATGAGAACCAAAACTGCTTGCAACCATGTTTCCTTTGTTACTTAAGACAGGCAACTCTGCAATAGGTCCAGGATCATTACACCAAAAAAAATTAAACAAAAATCATACAATATAAATGGAAAAGTTTCAGGTTTTCAGAGTGATTTTACCTTACTAGTCTGTGAATAGTGCTTGAAGGAGAATTTCCAGAGAGTAGTTATAGACATACAGAATTATTTGTGAATTAGTTCACATTAGATAACATGCTAAAATGGGCATTTACTAATAAGGTATATCTATACTACGATACTTTAAAACTTTTGTATGAAAATAGAAGTGTAATTGATCTAAAAGAGCATTAATCAGATTACTGGATCTAAGACCCAGATCTTTATCTTAATCCTTAAATTTGTCATAATGAAGGCAGAAAACAGAAATCAAAGAAAAATTACTGAGCAACAGGAGTTAAGTTTATCACTGTTTATAGTAGGTTGGACAGCAATATAGTGCAATGAAGTTTATATGTATTTTGAATCTGGCAATTCCAAGTGATAAAGCTTAGAACAGCTTTCTAAAGCTTGTAAAATAAGACATTTCAACTCATGTTGGATGTTCAAAAAAATCTGCTGCTAGATTTTAATGAAAAAATAAAAATACTGTAATTATGGGTTAGGGGACCACAAAGCAGGTATTTTTTATGGTTACAGGCTTAGTATAAAATGTAACAACCTCCAGAGAAAAGATAAAGAAAACTTCCAAAACCAAATGAAGATCATAACTACTGAAGGAGAGAGTAATTTACTGGAGGAGAGAGGTGTGAGATGTGTCAGTTGTCCTGCAGATGACAATTTTTCTGCTTTTTCATATTCACACTTGGATAAACAGGCAACATTACACAGATGATATTGTTCAAGTCCTTCTTAAGACGTGAAGTTTTATGCAGCAAGTGCTGATGGACTACTGAAAATATCTAACCTTGGGATGCCTCTATTGTGGCTGTACTGTACAGAGAAACAAGATACTCTGCTGATCAGGGTGTGGAGATGCGGAGCTGCTCAGAGAAGGCACTGAGTTTTAAACTGCTCTCTGGCCTGTGCTTAAGCAGGCAACCTGAGCATAGCCAGAAATCCTCTTTTGCAAAGTTGAAAAGTTAAGGCAGAACACAGACTGGCAAAAAAGGAGCACGTTGGACATAGGGCAGACAGATGAAGAAAGAAGGGAGCTATGGCAGAACTTCAGGACAGCATATGGGATAAATCTAAGGGGCAGTGTGTCCCTTGTACCACAGAAGAAGGCAACC
The DNA here is from genome assembly GCF_000710305.1 of Buceros rhinoceros silvestris. Taxonomy (NCBI): domain Eukaryota; kingdom Metazoa; phylum Chordata; class Aves; order Bucerotiformes; family Bucerotidae; genus Buceros; species Buceros rhinoceros. The sequence continues at coordinate 77,531 of NW_010405473.1, read as the reverse complement.
AAAAACCAGCTTTTGTTTACACATTTGAGACTTCAGGAACATCAGCCTGGTGTCAGATTACTCTCCTCCTGGATCATGTCAACTCATACTCACGAGTCTAACAGCTGCCCTAAAGCACAGTTAAACTTTGAGAAACTGGTCATTTTTTGGACTGTGTTAAGGTGTTTTGAACCATAAAATGTTTCACACAAGAGTTCAGTGTAGCTCTACTGCTCCTTTTCATTTGAATTCTTCAGTTCTAGCAAACTGCCAATATTTGTCCTTTTTGTTTGGTTGTTTTCTTTGTAAAATTACTCTTAAGTCTTTCAAAAGTCTTCATCAAGTACTTCAGTGGGGAAAAATAATCTTAGGAATGTAAACTGAACAAAGGCTTTGCTGGTTAACGCTCCTGTGCTCCATAGGAGGAAAGACACACTACGGAACGGATGTTACTAATGTCTAATCCTATTTAAGTCTACTGAAAAGATCTAGATCCATACAGCTGAAGCTGTATAAAGTTTGTTAAAAACTTCAATTACATGTCTACAACCACGTGAAAGGACGTTGTAGGGAGGTGGGGGTCAGTCTCTTCTCCCATGTTACGAATGACAGGATGACAGGAAATGGCCTCAAGTTGCATCAGGGGAAATTTAGGTTGGATATCAGGAAAAATGTCTTTACACAAAAGGTCATTATGCATTGGAACAGGTTGCCCAGGGAGGTGGTGGAGTCTCCTTCCCTAGAAGTATTTAAAAGGTGTGTGGATGTGGTGCTGAGGGACATGATTGAGGGACCCTGGCAGTGCAGGGTGAACGGTTGGACTTGATGATCTTAAAGGTCTCTTTCAACCAGATGATTCTGTGATTCTGTGAAAAAAAAGTGAAAATGGGCCAGCAGGGATGTTGGAGACAAAAGAAGGTGAAAAAATATTTGAGAATTTCTTCAATTTGTAAATATGTTTTTGATTATGTTTTTCAATGATTTAGGACATTTTGAATATATCAGCTAAAACATTGGAAAAATGTTACCTATTCAGTAATATCAAAGCAAGCAGTATGATAATACATGAAGCAAGAGCGATTTTTCAAAATTCTTCACTTTTTTCCCATAGTAAAGAGAAGGGAGATGGAGACCATATTCTTTCCTAACACTCTTAATCACCCTGCATTTTACACACTAATATTGACTTATTTCATTTGAAAACATAGCCTCGAGTCACTGAGTGTTTGCATCACATTTAGAAGAGATGTAATTACATATAATTTCACTCCTTGTGGGAGTTAGATCCACTTTTCTAGCACAGCCACAATTTTCCAGTTTCACT
>NW_010405473.1:71468-76118 GCF_000710305.1 Buceros rhinoceros silvestris | reverse complement strand
CTTTCCCTAAAAGACTTTCCCCGTGTGAGCTAATGCACAGTTGGATCTTGTCCATCCCTATGGTGTATAAAGGGGTTACTTTCACTTCAACATACCCATATGAATGTCAGACCTACTTTCTTTCGTGCTGGTCTCCTCAGGAGTGACACATCTGCTTGTAGACCTGCATAAGTAGTGAGCATATATTTAGATATGTGTCATCCAAGAATTTATAACCTTCTGCCAAAATGTTTTTTTTTTTTTTTTCCCCAATCTTTTAAAGACATTCACTATGAACACCCATCACTGAAGTAATTTGTAAACATTATGTAGATCTTCAGACCAAATTGCTCTGCAGGATCAAAACCCCCAAGCTTTCCTAAATCTTGATGTCCTCTACTCAAAAGGAATTCTGTTCTAATAACTTTTGTATTAAAATACTTCCTGATCAAATTCTAGGAAAGATATGGGATATTGTGAACTGATTTCTGAGTGAAATAAATCCCTGTTGATGTCAGTGGGAGATCTCATTAAGTTCTTCTTTGTCATTTAATAGTTTGACAACATTGCAATATTTAAATGAGTGTAATATGACTATTTGTATCATATATATATAATGTATATATAAAAAATATATGACAAGATCTTTCTTTGACTGTTAATTTCTAAAAGGAAAAGTGCAAAACAAGCTTCCATTCTTGGACAGCATTATTTCTGAAAACGTATCTGCCATAAAGACCAAACAAGAATTTTTTGATCTGTGATTTTTTACTAGGTCCAGATTTTGACTTGCAGATAGTAGATTACTGTGAATAAGACTTTCTTTAAAAGTAATCATCCATAGTAAATTATTTCACCACAAGGGTTCTGACTAGCTATATAAAATTCTCTACTTGATTCAGTTATTAATTAATCTCAGAACATTTTTCCCCTCAAAATTAAGAGACTGCTTAAAGAAAGAATAAAAAAATAAAGCAAACTAGATGAAGTAGGTTTAGCCTTTATAGAAATAATTTTCTCAAAAGACAATACTCTTCATGATGACAACTTATTAAAGTATCTTGAAAAAATTCTGTAGTTTGGTAATTGCAAACCAAAATAGTATTAACACAGGAATACACAGATAGGTATAGATTTTACAAATTGGACATAAATTGTGCTAGAAACCCCAGAACGTAGATGTTTAAAGCAGGAAGGATGATTTTGTGATGAAAGCTCTAGACTGGAACCTAGGAGAAATTTGTACATCCCACTTCTGTGTCCTGCTGAGTGTGTGATTATGTATGACAGCTTCTGCTTCCATCTGCAACATGGCTTTAACTATGTAAGTATCTTAGAAGTATATGGTGAAGAGTTAAAGTTAGCAGTTCTGGTAACCCTGGGTTATGTAGTTTTATGAAGAACGTTACAGCCAGTGCTGTGCTTTTAAAGAAAGACTGGTGCCTATAAAGGTACACAGTATGTGTATTTATGGTGGAATTAGTCATATAGCTCATGAAAGTATGCAGTACCGTAGAAACATGTTGAATGATATTGTGATGATTATGACAGTTCACATCAGATGTCAAACTTCTTTAAATACAATTATCTAAACGAGTTCTCCATGTACTTCACGCATAATTCTGAAAATTAGCCTGGTCTGTTCTAAAACAGTAGCATAGAGAAGTAATCAACCAAATAAAGATAGTTATGTGGGCAAGTTTAACGTATTTTTTTGTTTGACTTTTTTTCAGATTGGGTCTTAGCTTCAACAGCATTTCTTCCGTTGAAAATGGCTCTCTTAACAATGTACCTCACCTGAGAGAGCTCCATTTGAACAACAATGAACTCATCAGAGTACCTTCTGGGCTGGGTGACCACAAATATATCCAGGTAAAGTTTATCATACTGCCTTGGAGAGCAATAGTTGAAAGATTCCAGATTTGTGTGGTTATTCAGTCTTGAACAGAAACATATACAGTATTTGTGAAAAGGTGAATTTGGCACAAGTTTCTTAAGCTGTTGAACAGGCATGGAAAAGTTGGCTTCGTCAGGAAGACTCTGACTTTTCTGAGGGGTAGCTGTGGAGGTGTGTACATCTGGAGATGTGCGTTTGTTATCTCTGTGTGTATGAGGGGGCACAGCAAATATAGGATTATCTGTGTTCTTTGATTTCCTTTTTACTAAAAAAAAAATGCTTTCAAAGAACATTTTTTCTTTTAATTTTTTTTTTCACTTCTACTCAGTGACACTTTGTAATCTTTCCCAAGAACCCTCCCTTTGGTATCTCACAATGTTGTGCCTTCAGAAGGGCAAAGAGATGCAATATGCATTTGACATCAGCAGTACTTACGAGGTCTGTGTGGCTGGATAGCTAGAAATATGGCCTCTTGGAACCAGTTAAAATCTGTCTTCTCTTAGACTAAGATTTTACAGGAAAGAAAGCTCCCAAAGAATGAAGCCTCCCAAATGTTAATCAGTTAATCACCACTCACTTGTAGCTTGGGAAAATTAGTCAGAAATTACGTCTCTGGAGCAAAGCAACATTCATCAGCTATTTTAAGTGATCATTAGTGATTACTTTGGGTCTAAGTCCTGTACAGTTGCACTCATGAGAGTGAAAGCATTAGAGCTGGAGAGAAACCAATCAGCACCAAACACCTTCTTTGGTTCTCTTTCTGTAGAAATTATTTCTAATTTGGTATACTCTAGCTATTTCAAAAGGTGAGCAGAATCAAGCATTCATTTGGGAAAAAAGGATATATTTTTGCTCTTTCTATCCTCACACAATACATACCAAGCATTTGACACCAAATAATTTGTCTTATTTGCTGTGGTAGCTCTATTTCTCACTTCTGTATTTCTATGCTTTCCAGGTGGTCTATCTTCATAACAACAAAATTGCTTCAATTGGTATCAACGACTTTTGCCCTCTTGGCTACAACACCAAAAAGGCTAGCTATTCCGGTGTGAGCCTCTTCAGCAACCCCGTGCAGTACTGGGAAATACAGCCCTCTGCTTTCCGATGTATCCACGAACGCTCTGCAGTACAGATTGGAAATTACAAATAGATGTCTGAAAACGGGGTTTGGTTGCGTTTCAGCTAAAGTACCGGTTATAATAGGCCTGTTCAAAAAAAAAAAAAAAATTGTTGCTAACAAGTAATGCCAAATACCAGCAACTTCACTTTAAAGTGGAGATGATCCATTGATGTAGAAAAAAATTAATCATTACAGATGTACAACATCAAGAATACCATCAAAACCAATTGTCAACTGTGCTTTAAACTGACTTAATTCAGCCTTCTTTTCCAGCATGCTTTCTGTGGTATTTTTCAGTTTGCTGAATGCTACAGGTTTTCAGATTCCACTGTATATGAGATTCCGAGTAAATATTTGTCAAGCTATGATATTAAAAAAAAAATAAGATAGTGATTGAGGTTATTTTTATAGCCACACACACACTCTAAAAAAAAAAAATAGTAGAGGGAAAAAAGACTCTCAAATCATCTTGAGACTTGAGAAGGTGAGAGTTACCTCCTTTAAATTTATTTCAAGCCCTGGAAGTTTAAAAATATCCACTATAACACTAAGCTAATTCTGAGTGTATCTATTTAGCAGAGGCAAATAAAATTGTTGCTAATGTCATTATTTTGAGAAAAATAAAATAAATTCATATGGTACACATAGTTCTTTAACATTTGCCATTCTTCTAGAGCAATGCTATTCAGGATTAGCCTAACATAATCCTATTGAACAAAATAATGAGTAGTCTGCAGTACAAAACCTGTAACCTATTTCTGGAGCTCAATGACTAGATTTCTCTAGGGCAAATCCCTCTCACCTTAGTCACAAGAACAGTTTTACTGACCAGTGAGACTGCCTTGCAGAGTATGGTATTAGGGTTTAGTCATTGGTATCAATCCATGTATATATCTAAAGAAAAATAATAGCAGTTCACTGTTCACTTGTTCTGCATTGTACATTTGTCAGCATCCTTTTCTGTTTTTGTCGTTTAAACATTGTTTTTGAGTGTAAAGTAGAGATATGCAGGCTCCCCATCTGATGAATTTGTGGAATTTAGATTATAAGCAAAATATTAAATATAGCAAAATATGAAGTTAAATAACTGCAAGGCCTAGTTGGACATTGCTGAGACATCATTCATAGAAGTATCTTCTTAGAGTGATTTGAAGCCCTCTGCAAACTGGGATTCTTCAACCCATTCCAGTGGGTAGCAAACGCATCAAAGGTAGGCTGCACATTTCTACTGTCAATCTACAAAGCTAAACATATACTCAATAAAAATGTCACCTTCAAAGAGTCTTCTGCAGCCTCTTAATACTCCAAGGTCAATCTCTCTAATTTGTAAAACTTATATGTCATTTATATTAAAGAATAATGTAATACAGGCAAACTCCAAAGTGTTTGTCTTCATTTTCTGTTTTGATAGCATAACATAGTGTGGCAGAACTTTATTATTTAAATCTTGAAAACTGAATATCTTTGATATGGTGATAGCTAAAGTAAGAGCAAGTTGTGTGTAAGTTTCTTGCTTTGAGAGACTTTTTCATGCCTAACATTCATAAATATCTTTTCTAGAAAATTAATATATTCTCTTTATAGCTGTCATTTATTCCAGTATCAAATAATTTGAAACAATTATGAATCAGTAAAGCCGTTACATACAAAC
>NW_010405473.1:42427-71376 GCF_000710305.1 Buceros rhinoceros silvestris | reverse complement strand
AAAGAGTGTGTGTGCACTAATTAGACGTCTTTTCCATATCATAGCCAACTGTTTCACCCATTTGGCTCTGCTTTTTTCTTTTTGTTTCACATTTTATGAGTGTTATTTTTAAATAAAACTAACAGGACGTTATATCCTTCTGTTACTGGAGGGAAAACCCTCCAGAAAATCTGCAGTTAGATTTTTTTCATTTTGGTTTTTGGTTGGATAACTGCTATCATTCAGAGAGAGACTTCATGCAGAAAGCTAAGCACTGGCATTTCACTACAAAACAAAGGCATCATCTTACCTTGAATGCCTCCATAGGGTTTGTATGTGCATGGTTAAAATTAGCAAATACAGATACAAATTACAGGAAGTATTTTAAAATAAATAATAACAATTGCTTACTACATAAAACTTCATAAAACGGTATACGCACACTTTTCATTTCTCCCTCCATGGCTTTAAAATCTCTCCTTGTTAAGGCTTGTCTTGCAAACCAAAAGCAACTTTATGTCCAGAAGAAAATATTTGAGCCTGGTCCTTCTGTATAATGACATATCCCGTACCAAACTTGCTGCCCTCTGTGCTAAAGCACAACCTATTCCTCATAAAACTCCCCACTAACAATGAAGGGCTGCAAAGACAACAGGACTTTCCAAATTCCCAGTCCTGCACAATAAAACAGAATAAGCAAATCCTACAAGAAAGATTACAACAAATTCAAAGGGTAAACACAGTTGGTTCTCCCTATATTGTGCAGCCATACCTACAATGTCTGACCCTATCCACACACAGCATCTGCGAAGACTTCAAAGCAGCAGGAACCTCAAAGAAAGTGCTTTTAAAACTGCTTTTCATATAAATACAGAACAGATGGCTCTTCCATTTAAAAAACAAAACAACAACAACAACAACAAAAAAAAAAAAGGAAAAAGAAAGAAAGAACCCAAACAAACTATAAACAATTGGGCAGCAAGAAATGAGAGAGCTGAAGTAGAAAGCCTTTAGGCCCCACAATACATCTCCAATCCCTGCATAAAGTATAAAGATGATAAACAGTCACAATTACAGGACTCAAACACATAAAGGAATAAACTCCTTGTTTCCTGGTCCATCTTATCCCTTCCTGCATCCATGGGCCACTGAGGGGGGTCACTGCAGGTAAGAGTGCGACCTTCTCTTAGATGTGAGAATAGACCCTCTTTGGGATCCTGAAACAAAACGTATCCTAATAATCAGAAAATTCAAGCTGGTAGAAACAAGACATATGAGAATAAAAATGTGATAGATCCTCAGCAGCAAAAATGATGGAAGAATTTAAATGACATTCAGAGGCTTTTTATTTCTTCCTCCCAATATTAAATTATAAAAAAATCCAAACTATAATATTAGGAGCTTTTTTGTTTGGTTGTTTGTTTTTTTTTTTTTAATTAATTAGTGATATCCCTCAGGCTTGGGCTGTGCAAAAGTACATACATATTTTTTGTTAGCAAAAGCATATATTGCTAAATACTTTTTTTTAAAACTTGGCTACAAATGAATTAGCCCCTGTCTTTCAAGGCCAGAAGGGAGCTGGCTTATTTGTCCTAAGTGCACCAGGTTATAGACAGTCATCATAATACTTGATTGCTGAGGTATAAATGACATCAAATCTAATGTAATTTCCAGGAAAGAATCAGCTCTTAAATCTCTGCCATCAATGTGTTGCTCTGATTTCCAGGCCTATAGATTTTTTTCAGTTCCCTCCACAAAAAGCTTCTCCAATGTTCTAAACACCATGTTTGGCAACAGCTCTTTGGCCCATAACTTGTTTTTTCTGACCTGCTAGTGAACCACTCTGATATAATCTTTTCCTGCTTATGCTTGTCACATTTTTAAAGAGATGGTATTATCTACCTCACAGTCATACATTCTAATTACAAGAAAGCTGATAAATTGCTTTTGTTTGATGCTAGCCTTAATTTCACGCATCTGTAGTACCTTATGCAAAACAACTAGAAAATGTAACAAAAGACTTTCTGATCCCACCGCTACTCTGAAGTGCCATCTAGTGTCACTGAGGGACAGTAACAACGTTACTGTTCAGTAATTGTGAAAAGCAGGAGGAAAGAGGTTTAATAGGCTTTATGAAAAGAGACTACACAAATTCACATACTCTGCTGTTTCGTTTTTCTTTTTTGTAAGTCAGAGTGCATAGCTGTGAAATCAATAGCCTTTTCATATCTTCACAAACAAATATTCCTGCTTTGCACATGGATGCACTTTTGCTCTCTCCCTTTGAATGTACTCATTGCTCTGAAGTCAGTTTTGCTACATGGACTGGCCTACATACCTGTAATTTTTTTTTAGAAGAGGTAGTTTTATTTTCCATGGTCATTACCAAGCTATCACTAGGTGGTTGTTCTTTTTTTCCATTCCAAATTTTACACCGCTAAAAGGGTTTAGTTGGTGCTAGTTTAGTTGGAAGTAGTTTATTCAATAAAAAGAAGTTGAGGAGCATGTCAGTGACAAATTTGCTCAGCACTGAAGGGTAAACGTGGGCTGTGACGTTCTATATTAAGTGCATCATCTTCAAACTGAAATAATGGAACTAAATATAGTTGATAAATTTTAGCATAAAACATTACTCTAGCACTGCTTCAGGAGCAATAGATGCAATAGAACAAAGTATCTGTGCATCTCCTGAAAAGGCACATAAACTGTTCTAGTGTTTGAATTAAGCTCAACACAAACACTCAAACAACTAGATTCATCAACAAATATGTTTAAAGTGCTATAAACCAGTCTTTGGCCTCCTGCCCTGCTTCCTGCTGTGGAAGTTCAGGGCTGTTAGTGGACCATAAGTGTCTGTGGATCAGCCTGGATGCAGGCAGTATACTGAGGGCTGCTTACCCTGCCTGTTAAACTCCACACTTTCTCTTCTGAGATATTCAAAGATGTGATTTCTTCCAAACTGCTTTGTCAGGCTGTTCTCTTACTCAGTGTGTACATTATGCTGCTGGAAAGCTTTGGAGATTACTTCTATGTGGGCATCTTAGAGTCAGCAGACCAGAAGAATGTTAATGCTCTGTTACCGGCTTTTTAAACTGGGACTTAAATCTGTGGGGGAAAGAATGGACAAACTATGAAAAATTATATCGCTTTAAACATATATATATGCGCACACATCTTTTTAGATTATAACATAATATTAAGAAAAAAGAAATAAAGGGGACGAATAATGAAATCAGAGAATCTGCAGTGTGTTGAGAGCAGTGAGGGTTGTGTTTCTGAATCCACACATACAGCTGCAGCAAGCCACACAGTGAAGAAGTTTTTGGAAAGTAATGAATGTTGTAGGCCTTGCATCTGCAAACATTTACCCACATGAATAGTTTCATTGTTTTCAGTCAGAGGAACTGAATGCTACAGATGGGAACTCAGTTTTGAAGGGAAATTAAACAAAAGATACCATCCACTGTCTAAATACAAAAGGCAGTTTTTAAACAAACAAACAAAAAATTTCTAAACCACCTTCATCCAGAAAAGTTTCACCCAAAGAGTTGTCCCAGGTATTGTCTTTGGCTCACACGAAGGTGGAGACAAGATGAATACTTGCAAATTATGATTTCTGATAATAAATGGCATGGTATTTTGCTTATATGCACAAATATTAATTAGTAGTTTTTGTTGCTCCTAGCATTTGGCAGAACGGACAATAGAATATGTACTGTTTTGTTCTGTATAAATGGTTACAATTTACAAAACTTTCTATTTTCTTATCTAACACGAAATCAAGCAAAATTCCATGTTTTCTTCCCAGCTCTTTATGTTATTGAGTCAACAGCGTTGAAGTATATAATTTATGATAAATTATACTTTCATCTTTTATTCATTTTGAACTAATATATTAAACTACATATTATATTTGAATGAAAAAGCCTCAAGGATTTTGCTACTGTTTTTGCAAACTTCAGGTTTCGAGAAGTTACATTATTGCTTCCAGATGAAGAAAGACTTTAATTGAGATGAATGAGGCCAGTGCTCCTCCTCACTGGAGGAATACTTTTTGAAAGTGTTCAAATCCCAATATAAAGGCTTGGAAAATAGGGACCATGTGTCTGCTACCAAATGCATGTTAGAAAGCCCTTTCGACAGAAAAACTCAGAACCAGTTAAACTAATTATGTAGTATTCTGTTGATAAATCCTTTCATCTTTTAATTTCAAGGTATTCAATCTTTGCAGGAATCAAAAGATTATAAGGAATAAGCCAGATTCCAGAGTGGAAGAAAAAAAAAAGAATAATTTTGAAATGCATAAAATAGTCTTAACATGAAAGACAGAATAATTCTAAATATTGCTTGGCTATGTTAGAAATCTAGATAACTGAAATATTTCAAAAGGCTTAATCACTTCTGAGAATAATCCTTCAGAGGTTTGTCCAATACACATCTTTCTAATGTGTAAGGAGAAAGTGGATATGTTGCAACAAAGTCTTGAAACAAAGCACTATCTTTGAAACATTGGCTAATGGTAAGTGACTGAGAGATCCTAAACCTCAGGTGATTTAATATTTCATCATGCCATCACCAAAATAAAAAAAAAAAATCAAATTTTGGGGTGGTTTCTTTTTTTTTTTTGGTTCATTTTTGTCCTTTATTGCTCATTTCCAGCACTAAGGTATTTAAAGACATCAATTATTTTTGATATATAGTAGGAGCCACTGAGCGTGTGGGAGACAGAAAAGATCATATGAATTTCTGTTCACCAGATGCAGATAATTCTATTGTTATGGAAAAAGTTAAGTAGTTAGATCCTTACTGCTGTCAATTTCCAGCACTAAGGTATTTAAAGACATCAATTATTTTTGATATATAGTAGGAGCCACTGAGCGTGTGGGAGACAGAAAAGATCATATGAATTTCTGTTCACCAGATGCAGATAATTCTATTGTTATGGAAAAAGTTAAGTAGTTAGCTCCTTACTGCTGTCAAAAGACTAAATTACAGTGAAATGGTAATATTTCCTTTGAAATTTCTTGTCAGAATTCTGACCCACAGGATTGTTGTGTTCCCTGCATCTTAGGCAGTGGGAACATGCTCACACTGTGGAAAAAAATACAACTGCACAATGATTTTAGGTGATTCTGCAGAGGGGAAAAACACAGCAAGAATAGGAATTGGAGAAGACATGTCCCAGTTACAAAAGCTCTGCCCTACAGAGGAGGAAGCTGAGGATGCCTTCCACCCCTTTCCTAGCCTCCCTCACAGTTTGAGGGAGAGAAAATAAAAGGGCTTTCTAGCCCCTTGGCTACCTTAGTTCTGGGCTGGCTTGAGAGCATGTGTGGTCATCATAATGGCTTTGGTTCGCGAACGAAGATCTGGGAAGGGCTTTTCCCACGCTCACTGCAAGCGATGAGTGCACCCTTCGGGCCTGCGCAGTGGATTTTTTAGGTGAGGCGCAGCGTGCACGGAACTGGCTCCACCCTTTACTCCTGAGGTTCATCTGCCAGGGCCTAGCGAGCTTGGACGGTGACAGCGAAGTCCTCGGGTCGTAGGTTTGGTTAGAGTATCCTTCTCTTAGATGATGGATGCCTTACAAGGCTAAACGAGCTCCATCTGCCCGGGTTTGGAGTCAGAGTTGTCCTTCTCCTAGGGTGGCTGCCCGAAGGCTAGTGAGCCCATCCTGCCCGTCGTCAGACTGCACGGTGGATTTTTTAGGTGAGGCGCAGCGTGCACGGAACTGGCTCCACCCTTTACTCCTGAGGTTCATCTGCCAGGGCCTAGCGAGCTTGGACGGTGACAGCGAAGTCCTCGGGTCGTAGGTTTGGTTAGAGTATCCTTCTCTTAGATGATGGATGCCTTACAAGGCTAAACGAGCTCCATCTGCCCGGGTTTGGAGTCAGAGTTGTCCTTCTCCTAGGGTGGCTGCCCGAAGGCTAGTGAGCCCATCCTGCCCGTCGTCAGACTTTGTCTGACCCCTCAGTTGAGAACTGTCTGGCTTGGGAGACCCCACCGGAGGCACATGCCACCACCAGCACAGCTCTCAACCTCACAAGGGCACGCAAGCTCCTTCCCCACGGCAAGGGGGTGCCCGTGAAAGAGTCACTGCTCTACCTCCGGGCATCACAGACCCGGGCATGGGGCGGCTGGGACCTGCCAAGAACGGGAGTCCTGGAGGTTGCATGTGTGGTAGTACATGAACATATGTTAACCTCATGAAGACTGAGGCAATCCATACAGACCGGGTGATGAATGGATTGAGATCAGTCCTGCAGAGAAGGACTTTCAGATACTGGTGGATGAAAAATTGGATATGAGCTGCCAATGTGAACTTGCAACTGAGAAAGCCAACCGTTTACTGAGCTGCATAAAAAGAAGTGTGGTGAGCAGGTCAAAGCGGATGATTCTCCCTCTCTACTTAGCTCTCATGAGACTCCCAACTAGAGTTATGCATCCATTTCTAGGGTCCCCAGAACAAGACATGGACCTGTTAGAATGGGTCCAGAGGAGAGTCACGAGAACAGTTAAAGGGCTGCGATTCCTGTCCTATGAAAAAAGGATGAGAATTGGTGTTGTTCAGACTGGAGAACAGAAGGCTCTGGGGAGAACTTATTGCAGCCTTTCAATATATAAAGAAAGCTTATAAGGAAGATGGAGACTTTTTACTAGAGCCTGAATTGACAGAATAAGGGACAATGGTTTTAAATTGAGACAGGGTGAATTTAGACTGGATATAAGGAAGACATTCTTTATGCTAAGGGTGGAGAGACAATGGAACAGATTGCCCAGAGATGTTGTGGATGTCTCATCATTGAAAGTGTTCAAGACCAGGTTGGACAGGGCTTTGAGCAACCTGGTATAGTGAAAGATGTCCCTGTTCATGGCAGAGAGGTTGGACCAGATGATCTTTAAAGGTCCCTTTCAACCTAAACCATTCTGTGATTCCGGATGCCCTAAGTATATCAGGAGGCTTTTGCTGTCATGACCATAATCTTCCAGAGTTTCTGCCTACCTAGACATCTATCACTCATTGTCCCATTTAAACTACATTTAAGCTCAGGTCCTTATCCTTTCTCTGAGCTCGTTGTCTGGGTTCAGCAAGAGAGGGCAGCTGTGCAAGGGAAAGCAACATGGGAGCCAGCCTCCACAAGGGAGGGCAGCAACCTCATGAGCAAGGTTCACAGTCCCACAGCACCTAATAAAGAAATCCAGAGCTGGTTTGGTGACTGTAACCAGGTCTGGCCAACCATCCAGATGGTAGAGCTGGCCATTGAGGAGGCAGGTCCAAGGTCAAGATCAGGTATCAAGTCAGTAAGAAAATGCCAGGTACAAAACCAGGCACAGCATAGTCACAACACAGCTAGGGCTGTGTGTTCAGCTTAAGTACAGCTGCTGGGCCAATGGGTGGAGGCCGTATGGCCAGAGAATATGGATGTGGCTGGTCAGGACAATCAGAGCCTCCTGGTATGCTCAGAGCCCAGAACATGGTGTGCTGTCACATATAGAGCTTGCAGAAGTTCCCAGTCACTCCAATGGCTTTGTTTTCAGGGTTGAATGTCCCTGGGAACATTCTCGTCTCCAAGCTTAACAGACAGTTCAGACATAGGCAAGATGAGCTTTACTAGGCTAAGAGGCACATAGGCATGGAGAAAAATGTTCAACATCACTTGATTGAATTAGGAGCCGAAATGTTTTCCAATCCTTGGAAGGCGTATTTCTGAAATTGTTTTGACAAGTGAATATTAGCAGTGTCTTTTGGGAGAAGGATAACATGCTCATTGGTAAAGCAAACACCTGCTTCCCTTCACTGTGCTTTGAATCAAAATGTCATGGGCTATCACCTGCACATCTATTCCCCACTTGCTTGAAAGAATAATCCTCATGTGGGCTCCCTAGAAAAGTCACCAGACTGAGACAGCTCAAATCTCTGATGGATCTGGATGTAAGGGACATTAGGATGCAGGCTCACACATGTACTCGGAACCAACCTTGCTCATTCACCAACATTTGCGTGCCTCAAAAAACCATTTTACTAATGAGAACGTTTCCCCAAGAACAGCGGAAGAGTAAACCTCAGCGGGATAGGAGAAAAGCAGGAAAGCAAAACCAAAGCTTGGTTACAGAATATGTGGGTCTTTATAAAGTGATTGCCCTTTTTATATTGACACCATGGTTATATTCAGTTATTGCTGTGCTAAAAGTTCCGTAATAAATGCAAAGATTTAACAGCTAAAACACAATTTAAAAGCCTTCTATTCATGAGTAAAGTTATTACAAATGTGTGATGCTCAGCTCCACACACAAGAAGGTCTCATTCTGGTTTCCTGAGATTGGAATAGGAGCAACGGATTTTGCTATACCGCAACTGGCTACGCATATTATCAAAGTTATCTATGGGATAGAAACATGACCTAAATTATAGTGTTGCTCACCGTTAATGCTGTAGCTACGTTTGTGTCAGCAGTTCTATGCAAAACCAGCTTTTCCACTTAAAAATTATTACTCTGCTGAAGCTTGGAATCAGATCTTGTCTCTGGAACATACTTGTTTCTCTTTTGAAAAATAAAAATAATCCATGAATCTTCTTCAAAAGTGCAGTGTAAAGCAAGAACGACATACACACATACATGTAAACACATATAAATTTTGAGAAAATGGTGAAAACAATGAAATTATAATTTGATAAAATTCAAATAGTAGATCAGCTAAGCTCTGCAGACCTTAGGGCCTGAATGTGTATTTTCTTATTGATGGCCCAGGTTATATTCCAGACTCTAAAGCTGCATCTGTATTATTAAGTGAAAATATGCCATTTCACAGCACTGGACTGTGACTTAACCCCTTCTCTCTTGTAAGACTTTTGTATCCTTGTGAAACAGGGTGGCTTCATTTAAACTCTCTGTTGAGAGTGGTAAGTCCCGAACCATGGCTAGGAATTGTTCAGTTCAGGCTAGAATCATGGGAAAGCCCATTCCAAGAAATTAATACTATAAAAAAATAAATTGCCAGTGCCAGAGTCACTATGTGATTTACTAATGTAGGTAAACCCTAAAGGGGAGGTAAGTCATCCACTTGCTTGTATACAGTAATTTCAAGAGCTGTCACATTAATATTTTACAATGATCTACCCAAATATTGACGATGCTGTTACCTGCTTGCTCTCTGAATGCTTTCATATTTTTTCTTCTGAGTCAGTTGTAAGGCTTTCTTTGGCCCTTCATGGCAAAGTTTATCTTTGTCTCTCAGCAGCTGAGAACATGGAGTTCTGATCTGACCAAGAGTTTGGAGAAGCTGTGATATTTGATGGCAATGTTTTACTTTCCATACCTACAATCCAAAATAGATTAAACCACAGCATTTGAAGAGAGATGGAAATTCTTTCCTCTAGGTCAGCTTCATATTGCTACTCCAAAAAGGTGAAGCATCTTTGAAAGTAGTGTTCTGTTTTGTAGCATAACATACCTATATAAGCAAAAGTAATTTTATATACCAAGAAAACATGAAAAAGACTACTGGGAAGCTAAAGTGATAGACTGGCTGATTCCAGTTTTTGGTCCAAATCAGTTTGCCATTTAGCAAACATACATATGTGTAAATATACAGATACATAATTATCCAAATACAATTGCTAAGTTCTTACTGAAGCCCAAAAAATGCAAAGAGGTAAAGAAAAGAGTCAGGCTAAGTAGACAGAAGTTTAAAATCTATGGGAGGTGAATGAGAACACTTGGAAAGTAGTGTATTCTCCTTAATCAACACAGATGAGGGAAATGTTGGTACAGCTTGTCCCTTCTTGGTTGGATGGAGAGTAGATTAGACCTTGATCACTCTTGTGTCAATTCAAAATAAGCCTATGGAAGCTTGTAATGCCAAATTTCTTCAATTGTTTCTATCCTTTCTAATGTTTATAACATATAAAATTACATATGGAATCTACTGAAAAACTTTGCTTGACTAAACCAAAACAAAACTGTTCAGTGAGGGCTCAGGTGATGATCTAATGGAAGAAGAGGACTGTGTTCTAAATTCTTATTTGACCTTCAAAAATTTCCCTGTTCTGGCTTTTTTTATTATTATGTTTTTTAGAGGTGGTAAGAAAATGGAAAATACCTGCGGGGGAGTAGATCGTGACTGTCTTCAGGCTTGTGCATCTCGTTTTGATTGGCTCTATTTCTGTGAAATTTCTTTGCAAACACTGTGCTGAATACTCACTAAGTCTACAGTGAAAATACCATTCAGACAGTTTACACAGAGTGAGGATATTGCCTCACTTAGGACACTGGCAGTCTCCTGGACTGGAGCTCCAAGAGCAACAAGTTCAAGCAACAAAACATAAGTATCTAATGTAATTCTAGATTACTTAGATGTGCCTGGTCTCCTGCCACTGCTTCAGAACAGGACTGGTCTCCTCAGAACCCAAGACTCATGATCCTGAGTCACAGCAGCCAGCCTCACTTGGATGTGCTATACAGTGCAGAGCACGTCAGACAGCAGTAGATGCTTTTGTATCACCAGCTAACTGAAGCCCCTTGACAACAGGCAGTTGCCTAAATGCGGACACCTTGTTATTAGTGGAGTACTGTGATTTGTCATCAGCTACCACTTGAAAAGGGATCAGGTCTTTAAGCACTTTCTCATAACCTATGCAGATGAATTGGATGCCTTAGAGCACCTCAAATTATACTAGATGCCTACCTTTAGGTAACTGAATACTGTTATGGTGTTTGTGTTAGAGAGTTGAATCACTTCCTAGGCTCCATAACTCTGTTTACTAGATCCCCATGGACCAAGAAGAGTGCTTGGACCCCTAGCACACATGTAGACACCTACCTTTGCTGTCTCTCAGGACCAAAGTTTGAGATACAGCATCAGAGACCACTTATAAAAAAGGTGGTCTGCATCTCATGGAGAAGTGGAGGTAACCTTAATGAGACGTACTACGGAGCAACTTACAAAGTAAATAGATTTTCTAATGAGAAATTTTATTTTGTGAGATGTTGCTAGCACTGTCATGAAGCCCATAGTAAAGCTTTCGTAGAGTTTCTCAACACTATGCAAAAGGTATAGACTAAAGGTATTGGATATGACACGAGGTAAAGCCACTCTGGACCTCCTTATGATGAATACAGACAAGTTAGTCACTGGATTGGAATCTGGTGGTTGCCAAAGCTGACCATTTAATATGGTCAAAAGCATATTTCCAGTCAGTATTTCACAGGAGCTAAATGTCCTCAAACAGGAAAAGGAGGAGCAAATATGCCTGGGAGGACAAATTAGAAGACAAATAAGAATAACTGTTCTTATTATTTTCACCCAGCTAGAAAACACCCAAACTTTTCATGTCTTAGATCATCATCATGTGTTGTCTGGAGCGTAAGCACTCAAAGGTGGTGTGTTGAACGCAGTAACAGTATGAAGTGGAATGGTTTGTGTTAGATAGCAGGTCCTGACGATGCAACATCCCTTCTGACATTTAGCAGTAAGCAGAGAGACATTGTTAATGCTTAGATTAGAAGCCTCAGAAGATGTTTAGCACCCAATGATTTTCAAAGGAGGTCCACGTTGATACAGTGTAAGTATATACAAGCAACAGGCAATGAACTAGCCAAGTTTGACAAGTCCAGCTCTTTCTTTTCCTACACATTATCTGTGCTGTTTTAAATACAGAGCTGCTACTATAATTTTTACCTGTAACCACAACTTTCCCACAAATCCATGAAGTCCTTGAGATCCTCTTACATTAGGAATCATTTGAATTGGTTCGTGTTCCAGGGTCACATGACTTTTAAAAATGCTATTAATAAGTACAGTATATATAGAAATATAATAGAAACCTGTTTTAAAAGCAGCATCTTGCCTTCATCTGTGCAGTTCTTGCAATAAAGAAGGTTTGATCAAGCTTTGATTCCACTCAAAGGAATTCTTCCATTGACAGTTTGAATCAAAGTATGTGCAGTCTGATACAAAAACAGTCTGAAAAGCAATAGAGAGGAGGCTAGAATACAGACACTGTCAAGATTGAAACAAAACAGTGAGCGATTTTGCAGAATGACAAACTAAAATATGCTACAGTCTGCTAATAAGTTGCACCACTATTACCATTTTTGTAAATTTCCAAAGCTGCTATTTCCTTTCTGGGAGAAAGAAGAAAAAAAAGGATTTGGATTACCACAAATTTTGTAATGCTTATAGTATGTGCTCTAACGCTTTTCATTTAACATGTAAGTGCAGTGGCTGAACAAATAGAATTTCAATTTGGAGGAATGGAAGTTTTCAGATGAAAACATAATAAGCACCTACAGCCTTCAGAATCTGGAACTGAATTGTTTTTAGTGGAACTCATTTTATATGAGTCAGCCTTAAGTAATATTTTCAAAATGGTGCAGGACTTCACAAAAAACATTTAACTAATTATGACTGGAGATTTGAATCTATATCATATACTTGTTTATTCACTATATGTAGGCTAACAGGCTATATGTAGGCTAATAGGCTATATATATATAGAAACATCATATATAAACACTTTATAATTTAGTGGCTTGCTGTATGGTGTCCGTGGAATGGCCTTCTCCCTTAATGGAGATTTCTTTACCTTCTGCTACAGGTAGTCAATTAAAATGAACTAATCTTCATTTCGACTTGAGAGTAATATTTATTTTAAATTATGAGTTATTAGTGCAAAAACTCACTACTCATTTTATGTGGTAATGTGAAATGTTCCACAAGCACTTTTTCTGGGGCCATATGCTCCAATGACCCAGATATCCAACTCAGTTTCGGGCACCCAAATCTCTTGGTTCTTAGGGTACACATCTGTATAGCAGATGTGTACTCAGACTTAAGACTAAAAGGAAGCAGTTAGTTTAGCTAATGTCTATTAGATTTTAGTAACTTGAGTGTTTTGGGAAAAGAAGGGATTAAAAGCAAACGGATTGGAAGTATTTTCCACATATGCAGGAGTGTGTAGAAGTTATAAAGAAGATAGTTTTACAGGAGAGAAAAGGCAGAAAGGATATCACTGAGAGAAGAGAGAAAATAGTGACACCATAACTCAGCCATGTTTGAAGGCTACATCTCACCCACTGCCAAGTGATACACTTGCAGTGAGCTCCGCTTTCAGATTCTTCCCCTACAACCTCTCAGACTTCTTGGCCATCTCCAGCCATGAAAATATGAATTAGCAACAAAGGACCTTTGAATCAAATAAAAGAATTGTCTCTGTTGATGTATCACAAGCTGAAGAAAACTACATGAGAACACGTTTTGATCACATTTCCTACAAAGAAAAATTAATAAATAGGGACTAAGAATAAAATTAATTTTGGAGAAAATATAGATGGCTTCATCAAGAGCACTGTTATTGTAAGGGTGAATTTACACTTTTTTTTTTAAATTCCTTGGAAATTAGCTAGACTACATTCACATGCTGTTCAACAACTTACAAGTGCTACCAACACCACACACTCCAGAACAAAATTAATCACCCACTCACTTTCCCAGCCTTTGCTGCAGAAGCAGCCCTACCTCCTAGGGCTTTAGTCCCTACCTGCTCTCCCAAACAGGCATTTATGAGGCGAGTTCTTCATGAGTCAGAACAGTCAGAACATTAAGATAGGAAAGCACATAAAATGATGCTGAAATGATTATATAACAGAGTGGAGAGATGGCAAAAATCTTATTAAAGAAAAGGGAAAATCTGTTGGTTTATGTCTTATCCTTGGTAAGCTTGTGATTCCTCGTCTTGACTGTGCAATTTATTTTGCTAATTTAAAACAAGTCACAAATTCATATGAATGAAAAAATCTCAGCTGAACTTTATGTGACTCAAGCTTTTGCCATATGTTAATTGCAAAATATCATCAGGTTTGTTTAATAAGATTTTCCTACAAGTTATAAAGATATGAATGCCTGTACTTCTCTTAATAGAATGAGGAAAAGGATGTATACTGGACCCACAGAAATCAATGTCAAAAACAACTAGTGAATAAATATAACTGTACTGAAAATGTATTAAGCCTGCACTATCCTGCATTTGCAGCCAGTGTACAATTCTCTCTTTGTACTGCAAATGTAAAACTACATCCTTTACTTCAAGGTCAAAATATGAATTAATATTGAGCTTGTCCTTCAAAACATGTCTTTAATCAGAGAAAACACAGCTAGTGCCTTTCCTGTGAATTTTAAAATTCTCTTTACAAACATTATGAACCATTGCTCAGTTTGCTGTACCTTCTTCCACACAGCAAACCTCAGTAATGCCTTAAAGGACACCTCTTTCTGTATTAAAAATCTTTTCTTTATTCCAGCTGATCTTTTGCAGAATGCTCCTGCTTGTTGCTCCATTTGCAGTCAAGGCTGCAGTTTAGGTTTTCCTTGGTCAGCTGAGACTAATGAAGTAATTTTCAGATAAGTATCATACTGTGCATGAGAAACTCCATCTGGACTCCATTTTTCCACACACAGAACAACAGCTTTGTCCACTTCTACATTCCTGGTTCTGATACCATGCACACTTCGTCACCTACTTAGCTTAATCCCACTGCTTATTTGCATCATTCAGATAGTAATGTAGTTATGGTCTGTCATCAGCATGTTTGCTAATGTGTAAATGGTTCTCCAACACCAGGGGGACAGACGTGATGTCAGAACATCAAAGAGTAATACCCACTCTCTGTGGGTGCACTGGCACTTGGCACTCTGTCTTGAGCAAATTTATTTGCTAATTGCATTATTGCAGAGCTACAGAGGTCTGAAATCATCTGGCATCTTTCCTGTTCTCCATGAAGGACACTGAATTATGCCAGGCCTTTCCTTATTCCCAGTAACCTGCACTGGCATGGAGGCCCAGCAGCAGATCTGGGGGGAAGCACACAACCAGGCTCCTCTTCTTAGGAAGCTGCTAGGGTTCTCCAGCCCCGTCATATCCTGTACCATGACTTTTCATAAAGATAACCAGCTGAGAACAGACAAAAAGTCTTGATCTGTACCCCCAATAACAATGGTCAAATAAAATTAAATGAACAATACACTTTGAAATGTCTTGTGCATGCTTTCCATATGTATATTTCACATTTGTCCCCATCCAAATTTGTAAGGAAATAGTTATGTCCCATAAAAATGGGAGACATCCACCATTTAGAGATAAGGGAAGGTTCTTGTGGAAACATTAAGACCCATTTTAAACAGTTACTGTCTTAGTGCATTATTTTTTGGCATTGCCGGGTGAAAATAACATCTCATCCAAGCCTTAAGATGCATTCTTGAACTACATCCATGGAATAAGGAACAGACAACGTAAAGCTGAGTACTTCCAGACTCTGAAAAGCAGGAGAAAGCCTTAAGAGCAAAAATGAAGTGATTTTAGTATGAAGTGAGTATGTAGCGAGTTTACAGTAACTGCTGAAAAACCATTCCTGGGATGTGTTTTTATTAAACAAACATACATTCAATCACCAGAGAATATCTCCAGACCAAATAAATTCCAATGCTTTGCAGAAGAAACTTTGAACTCAGTATTTAGTGTTGAGGAAAAGGTAATACTTCAAAGATAATCCTGCATCTTTGATTCTGATACTTAAACTAAAACTCTTTCCAAGCATATTTTACTGTGGTCATAAGATGGTTAAAGAAAAAGGCAGAAAAATGAATGAGTCACTTGGCTGAAGAAGCACAGCAGCATTGAGGTCTGAGTGCTATTTGTTAGCTCATGTCTAGCAGTATAAAATAAGTTGGAAAACTAAAGTCTGTTTGTAATTTCTTTCACAATCTAAAATGTTTTCCCTCTAAAATGCAAAAATTCCTGATACAAAGCTATGGCTAGTGGTTGAAACTTTCTCAGGTTTGTGAAACACTGATCATTCTCTCATCCCTCAGGAATAACAGATGGGTTGTCCTTGCACAAAATATGGTATCCACCTGCACTTCATTAGAGAGCTGCATTTTTGTACATGCCACACCACAAGATCACCATGATGACATAGCAGCTTCAGGGAACAGCGTGACTAGGGCTTTTTTTTTTTTCCTCCTCTTGTAACACAGAGGATCTGGCAGACTTTTACCTCCTGACACTGTTTACAGCATATATTGGTTGATACAGTCCCTTATTGCATCTGCTCTGGGAATTAAGGAAAGCAGCTTCAAGGCAGTAAGGTAAGTGGTGCTGCATGTTTTAACTGTAATGTTCAGCTAGTTAAACGTAGCTGTAATGGGAACGTGAAACATGTCAGGATAAGTTTGCCAATTTGTAAATTGAACACAAATCAAGAGTTGCTTAGTGGATTCACTTTCTCAGTTTCCTTAAAACAACCTCACATATTTTGGGCATCCGTGTTGTACTTTTTTAGTCTGTTTTATTCTACTTCACAAGAGCACAAAGAAATTTGTATGACTACTCATTGCTTACTTGTTCATTCATAATCTGTTAGTAAGAACTCCACAGACTCCGTTTGTTAAATCATTTTGTTTCATTTTAAAAAAGACAGGGTATCTTGATATTTAAATAAATGAATCAAGTAAACAATGAGAGGAAAATTATAGGTATTTTGAAATTTTTACTTAATTTTAAAGCACATTTAAAATACACTGTATAAACTTTTTAAGATTAAATCTCTGCAAACTTTGTAAGATGTTATGATGCAGAATTAAGGTATATTTAGTTCAAGGCTGATAGAATGATAAGCCTCTATTTATCTTGTTTCACAACAGCTGTAGAATTGAGGTAGTATAGACTAACTCCAAAATAGTTAGAATAGGTTTTGCTCTACTGTAGTAAGCATTTTACCCAAATCATGGATTTGCCTTTTAGTATGTTTTGGCAAGTTGCCTGAGCAACTTCACAAATATTTTCACAGGTATTTTACAACATAACTGGTTAGAACAAAAACAAGCAATTAGTTCAAGCCTGCTTATGTTATAAGGTAAATGTTTAAGAATGTATTTTGATTTTATCTCTTGGATTCATATAGTTCAGTGCAACAAACAAGCATGTGTACATGCTCTATTTCCATTTCACACTTCTGACAAAGAAATATTTAGGTACATGAACAAGAAATCCATTAATAAAATAATTTAACTACACTACATTTGTACTTTGCTGTTTTATGTCACACACATGCTCATATGCCCTTGCAGTACAGAACTGTCATCTACATTTTAAAATGTTGATAAAATAATTCAAAACTCTTGCTATCTAGCTTTTAAAATTACTTCCAGGGTTCTGCGGAGCAGTTAAGCATTGTATACTATTTAAAAGAACTGTCAGCCTATGATAAAAACAACAAAATTTAGCATTATTTTTTTTTAAACTAGAAAAACAATAGAATTTTAATTTAAAATAGGTTGCTTATGCTACTTTATCAGCAAGACTATAAAATTATGCAGATGTGTAAAAATGCCACTGTAAGGCCAAAGAGTGTAGTCACTCTGCCTTATACTTTGAATACAGAAGCAGTTAGTCCCCCATCCTTGATGTTTAATGCCTAAATAGGACCAGATTCTGAGCTGAATTGT
Organism: Buceros rhinoceros silvestris; assembly: GCF_000710305.1. Lineage (NCBI taxonomy): Eukaryota > Metazoa > Chordata > Aves > Bucerotiformes > Bucerotidae > Buceros > Buceros rhinoceros. The sequence goes on along the minus strand of NW_010405473.1, from coordinate 53,898 downwards.
GTCACTGTAGTGTCTGCTTTCAGAGGAGCTGTACTTACTTACACCAGCAGCGGACTGAAGGTTGAGTTTCCATGTTCTCATGCAGTAATGAAGAACAGCCAAAGGAAGTTACTGTGATAACTCATATTTCAGTGATTGCTATATCTTATGGTTTGTAATTGGGTGAATGTGATGAGACCAACGTCGTGGAAAAGATATGCAATCGTCCTCCTTATTCAGGGACAGCTTAATATCTAGCAGAGGGACTTTGTGGGTTGTTGGAAATAACATGAGAACGTTTTTAAAAAAATCTTTGTGCCCTGCCTAGAGGTACCAGGTACTAGCTGACTAGAATGTGATGTGGCTTTTGTCAAGTCAATAAAAGCAAGTAAATTTAGAATTAGGGAAGACTTTCTAACTATGTCCCTGCACTTTAACACTATGTTTTCCATGTAACAGTAAACAATGCAAATAGCAAGACTAACTTATCCCACTGGAAAATTGCCTGGATTTGAGATCAGTGATGGTGGTCTGTTTACAGGGTTCACAAACTTTCTGCAATTACTTGAGTACAAGAAAGTTCTAAGGATTTTCTTGATCATCTCATGCTCTAAAGAGTAGCTGAGTACACCAACACTTGTCTTTTACTGGTGAAAATCAAAGCAAGCTCACTGACTTCAGTGATGCTCGACCTACTTTTCCAACACAACATCTATCCAGGTAGTAAGTAAAAAAAGCAAGATACTAATCTTCGCAGATCAGCATTATCTGATGAAAAAACTTTGTCCTTAAAAAGTAAGCTGAGACCACACACCGGGTCACAGCAAAACATCCCCAAGGGTGTCCTTTTGCTGTATGTGAACTGGAACACCAAGTATGTGAAGCCAATGCTTTATTGTTCTATTGATTTAGAATGGTCATATAATGTAATCAACACATTTACTGTTATATACAGAATTTACAAGAATATTTGCACTATCTGAAATTCAGACAGTTCAGATCCACTGTAGATCCATATGTCTATTAGTTTGTTCTTTAGGTGAATATGAAACTTAGTGGACTATGCTTTAGCAGACATGATGCATGAGGAGAAAATATTTCAAGCTACAGGCATCTTCTGGACTTTATCATCCTTCTTGCGACACATGCAGGAAGATATAGAGAATGCTTTATTTACAGCAGCAGAATGGCCTGCAATTTTGCATTACAAAGCCAGATTATGGCAAGACAGGGACTGTACATTTAGAGTAATAACAATGTAATACTAGCAAATTAATACATTAATAGCTTTTTACAATTAATTTAATTAGTTTTTAATGATAATTTTATGTGGTAAAAATTCAAATATTGCTGAAAGAGATAAAAAATTAAAGTTGTAACTTTTTTATTCCCTTTCACCATACAGGAACAAGATACATTGCAAAGATGACTTTAAACTCCTTACCCGTCTTTCTATTATTGATTAGCGGCATTTTTTGCCAATATGACTATGGTCCTGCAGATGATTATGGTTATGATCCTTTCGGGCCATTTTCAGCATTCTGTGCCCCAGAATGCAACTGTCCTTTAAGCTACCCTTCTGCCATGTATTGTGACAATCTTAAACTGAAAACCATTCCAATTGTACCAAATGGAATAAAATACCTTTATCTTCGAAACAATATGATTGAAGGCATTGAAGAGAACACATTTGATAATGTAACAGACCTGGAGTGGCTGATCCTAGATCACAATCATTTGGAAAATTCAAAAATTAAGGGAAGAGTCTTCTCTAAACTAAAGAATCTGAAGAAACTTCACATTAACTACAACAATTTGACTGAAGCTGTTGGACCACTCCCCAAAACTCTGGATGACCTGCAGTTAAGTCACAATAAGATCACAAAAGTCAATCCTGGTGCACTTGAGGGGTTGGTGAATCTGACTGTCATTCACCTCCAGAACAACCAGCTGAAAGCAGATTCTATTTCTGGGGCTTTTAAAGGCCTGAATTCCCTTTTGTATCTTGATTTAAGCTTCAATCGACTTACAAAGCTACCAACAGGACTGCCTCACTCCTTACTCATGCTGTATTTTGATAATAATCAGATCTCCAATGTTCCCGATGAGTACTTCCAAGGTTTTAAAGCCCTGCAATATTTGCGTTTATCTCACAACAAATTAACAGATTCTGGAATACCAGGCAATGTCTTCAATATCACATCACTGGTTGAGTTGGATCTCTCCTTCAATCAGCTGAAGAGCATTCCAACCGTCAGTGAGAACCTTGAAAACTTCTACCTCCAAGTCAACAAAATTAACAGTGAGTTAAATTTGCATATTTTCATTAATATTTACCACTCTCTAGACACTGGTGGTCAATGCAAGTAGATCAACCAGACTGAAGAAATGGTACTGGTTAGACTGTTAGCACATGGACATTTCTCTGACTGCTGTCCACACTGATGTCAAAAGACAGACTTTTTTCTGATAGCTACTCAAATTAACCTTAAAGAGAGAAATTTCTTTTTTCACATTTTCGTGTATTATTGGTCAAATTCTCACCTCACGTAAATTAGAGTAACTCCATAGAAACCAGTGGAGTTGTCTTATACAAGTGGAGCTGTCTTGTACAACTTACACAACTTTGTTTATACAACAAAGTTTGATCAATGTAGAAGAGGTTCAGAATTCATAAATTGCCAAAAAAGGACAGATATCAGCTGAGGATCTGATTACGGCATGCATAACCTTTTAGGAGGCTGGTAGTGAAAGTGCTGGAGGGAGGAGAGAGGAAGATGACAAAAAATTCCTATAGTATCAGGCACAAGACCCAGCTACAACAAAGTAGCTGGTTTTTGTTCTTTCCCCCTTCTCTCATGCAGTATCACTCCAAACCCATCTTGAAATCCAAAGAGCTGACGCTGTTGGTTTTTCTTTTCGTTCCCATTTCCCACATCATATGATCAGGTGGCAAGCTTGTCTCCATTCAACCATGATTTGAAAAAGTGTTCCTTGTGAAGACAGTAGTTGTCACACCTTGCATGAGGTCATGGAGGTTGCTAGTGAGACAGGGCTTTTATGAGGCTGTCCTAAGCCTGGAGTGAGCAGAGAGGTGTTGGAGAGCTGGAGAGGCCTCACCATCACATCAGAAGCTCTCCAGCTGCACTTGTGTCAGTGGTGGTTCTGATGGAGAGGCAGATCTGTCAGACATAACAGTGTTTCTGCAGGAGGACTTACCTCATCTTGCTAGCCGGGGTTTGAGATATCAGTGTTAGCTATTCCATACATAGATAACTCCATTCAAATGTAGCCTTTAAAGCCAAATGCTTTTTAGTGCAGATCTTACAGAGAGAGGGCAAGACCTTTTGAAATGTTTTGTATTTATTACGCTTCACATTTTCCTCAGTGTTATGATTTTTTTTCCCTACTACATCACAGTTGCTTGTTTTGATGAGGGAAAACAATGAGTTAACTCTTCCCACCTGAGGCATCACATACAGTGACCTGTAGAACTCTGACAGAGACTCTCCTTTTCCTGAAAGAGCTAACCATGATATTTAATTTCTCATGAGGTACAGGAGGGAGTTTTCCCTGCTTAGAGTGGTTGTTCTGAGCCTTCTGCAAGATACCCAGGTACGGAGTTTGCTTTCCATTCACGTTTCCAAGGAATTCTGAGTCAAGGACTGTAGCAACAATTTAATTTTGCAATGAAAGCTGTATTTCTAGTGTACTGGTCAGCAGCCAATGGGAATGGTGTGAGTACTGGGTGTGCACCGTCTACTGCTCCACTACAGACTGGTGCAAGAGAACTCTGACTTACCGGTTTTCGCTTAACCATAAAATCTAGTAGACGTCAATAATAAATTTTCCTGACTATCCAATTCCACAAGCATAATATGGTGTTGCCTAAGATGCTAACTGACAATGTGGGAAAAAAATTTAGTTAACTACAGGCATTTCAGTTTAATGAAGTACCAGATACAGGGCAATGAAAGCCTTTGTAGTTCGCTATTCATTACACCTGACCTACAGCTATGAGCACTTAGTCTTTCTAAAAATGGAGTTGATTGACCTCTGAGTATTTGAGCCTCAAACAAATGATCAGTTTCTTTTTTTTTAACAAAATATTGTAATTTGCCACAGATTTGTGTAAGGATAACTCTAAACAAGGCCATCTTCCCTTCCATACCATGCTGTGAGGGAGAGACTTCTGTATTAGGAGTAATAATAATTTCTCCTAAAACGTACAAGAGGTATAATCTTCCGGATTAGGCTTACATAGCTTAAAATTTGCATATCTTATACTGAAACCTAACATATTTTTCCAGAGTTATTAATTTGTTACTGTCTCTTTTTTTTTTTCCTCAAGAACCTTTAGGCTAGCAACTAACATTTATACTTGCCTAAGAAAGAGCAATCTGTTTCCAAACCTTTTGATATTAGAAAGAAAGGAAATATTTCTCTAAATTATTGTCCAGGAATTTCATCCCAGGCTTGCCACGCTAATTATCTATTGCCATACATAAAAAATTATCTGTTTGAGAAATAATCTCATTTGAGTGACTTTGAGCTTTTTAAACAAAAGTTGATGAATATGCACATTACAAAAAAATCGTAGCAGAATGGGCTTCACTTCAGTATATCCTGTCTTCATCTGTGATGTGAGGAGCAGCAGGCAAAGTGGACAGCATACTGGACCAAAGACAAATTCAGAGCAACTCCTCTGATCTCTAACTAATAAATTGAAGCACATCCATTATATTGAAAATTGAAGCACATCCATTGTATCAAATATAAGTTAGCTATCAATTGTATATTTGGTTTACTGTACTTGGAGCTAGTTGGAACTCCAAGCTAGCACAGAACTGTGGGAAATTTATAAAAGCTTTTGCTTCCCCCATACCTCAAACCTAAACTGTATCTTCTAAATTGAAATTTCTTTTTTTAACATTTTTAGCAATTTAAGGGTGGAATTTTCTGTTTAATAACAATGGTGGTTTCCTACCATGCTTTAAGATGTCATTAGGATTATATATAAACATATATATATACAGGTGGACTTTGTATTTCCTTTGTACTTGTATAGGATTAAGGCAAGAGTTGTTGCTTCCACATGAAACCTCAGCAAGAAGGTTCTGTGTGAATGGAGTGTAAGAAGGGAGAACATGAAAATGTTCCAGAGGACAGTTAAGGGGCCATATATTCTCCTCTAGTCCATTGGGAAAATATGAATGCCACAGTAGTGGCAAAATTCCAGATATACTTCCTCTGAATCTGAATATTAAAAATTTAGGGAGACATTTCAACTGCAACATTAGTAAGTGTAATAAAGGAGGAAGCTGCTGACATATTTCATGCAACAGTGCTCTAGTTGCACAGATTGCAGTTCTCATAGAGATCAAATAGGCAACAGGACATCAACAGCATTCACGAGACCTGCTTACATTATTTTCTGCTAGTGAAGGCTGCAATTAGAAAACAAACGTTTTTAATATGCTTCTAACACCTGACAATTACAAGGACTGCATGAATAATTAATACCCAAGTGCAAACAGTGTGCACCAAATATTGGAGCCAAATCCCATTGAAATTTTTGGCAGGCTTCCTTTGTCTTCTGTGAGGACTAGATCTGCATCCACTTCTCACGTAGTTTCAGTCTCATGACTAGTCGTCACAGATGAGTATTCTGGTAACACAGATAAATTTTGTGGTTTACGTGCTAGAAGTTTACATCTTTTGAGCAGTCAAGCATTTACCCTGCTTGTATAAGCATACCTTGTTTTGCAACCAAATGGTAGTATTTAAGCTCAAAAGTCATCGTGGCTTGGCTTTGTAAATGAAGATTTGGGAAGGGTTTTCCCGATGTTTACTGCAAGCGCCCTGATGGTGCTACAGGACTTTGCAAACGTGGGCGCACCCTTCGGGCCCACGTGGTGGATTTTTTAGGTGAGGCGCAGCGTGCGCGGAACTGGCTCCACCCTTTACACCTGAGGTTCATCTGCCAGGGCCTAGCGAGCTTGGACGGTGACAGCGAAGTCCTCGGGTCGTAGGTTTGTTTAGAGTGTCCTTCTCTTAGATGATGGATGCCTTACAAGGCTAAACGAGCTCCATCTGCCCAGGTTTGGAGTCAGAGTTGTCCTTCTCCTAGGATGGCTGCCCGAAGGCTAGTGAGCCCATCCTGCCCGTGGACACACTTTGTCTGACCCTTCAGCTGAGACTTGTGTGGCACCGGAGGCACATGCCACCACCAGCACAGCTCTCAACCTCACAAGGGCTCCTAAGCTCTTTCCCCACGGCAAGGGGGTGCCCGTGAAAGAGAAGCTCAAAAGTATTAATATGGAAAAACACTAGTAAGTAGATTTAGAAAGCTTTTAAATGTCTTTCAACAAAATTATACTCAGCATGTTGATCCTGAATGACAAGAAAACGGAAAAAAAATCTGTATTAGAATTCATGTTTATTTTAATCTTTACAAATTACACTTAAACAATCTGCAGAGAACTGGACCTAGATAGCTAATGGTATGGCCTGTAGGCCAAGGAAATGAATTCAAAGTCTCAGAAACTTGTTTTCATTCAGCAGAATACCACATAGATCCAGTCCTATAACCATCTCTTTTGGGATCCTAACTCACAGAAATCATCTGTTCACTTCAGCTGTTTTATTCTGAATCAGAACAGTATCAGAATTGGTCTGCAATCTTAAAATTATACTATATTGCCATATGAATAGCCCAATAAATTGTGCCATTCAGGATGCATTTTATCTCTCACCCTTCCAAAAGAAGGCTGTACAGTATACAAAATATAGGAAATTGTTTTGATTTGCTTTAAACAAGCAAATCTTGGTGATCAAGATCTAACATTTGAAATACATTTCCTTAATCCCTTCTCAAAACAACTTACTTTATGAATCACAAATCTTTACCCATTTTTCAACACCGTATCTCTGTGTCCAAAAAATTACTGATGCTCTCATGCTTAAATACCTGCCTGTACAGATGGGTGTACATTTATACCTAGTTTAATCAGGTCATGCTTCATCAGTGTGAGCAATTATTGTAATGCCAGTTCTGAAAGAAGCCGATTAAAGTGGAGCTATGAAAGATACTTCCTCCACTTCCTTTAGGAATACAACATAATACATGATGTAGATCATCACATTTTCTTAGATGAGTTAAACAGTCATGCAGAAAAGATATATAAGGTGGTGTTTTCAGAAGTCCATGAATGATCCATGATTGGTGGCATTTGATTTTGAATAGACTACCTTGCTTTCTCAGAAACTGAGCGCTAATCCTTTGCAACATAAAAGAAACTGAAGATACGAAATTTGTCTGCATACTGGTCATTGAAGAAGTCCTTTTAAAATATTTTCTCTGTGAATTCAATTGATTTCAAAGGCCCCTCTGAGACTGTTTATTTAGTAATGACTAATAGCAGACTGATCCTCTGTCTGACTCAAGGGAACAAGTGAGAATAAAGGACCATCTTTGCAGAGTTGTACAATATGGGACACAGGGGACATCAGGTTTATTTGCATATATATTCTCATTTGAAGATAGATCTTCTCTGCATGTCAAAGGTGTAGAATATGTACCTGTGTGTGCTTATGTACACTGAGCAGAGAATTTCTCTACTTCATGTAATTTCTAGCTTACAGTTAATACTGTTAATAAGATACAAGACAGAGTTTTTCATTCAAGAACTGCCTGATATTATGCGAACCAAATAATACTTCAGCTGAATAGAGGCTACATATCCACCATATATAAATTAAAATAAATACAAATATTTTTAAAAATATCTTTTACATTTATACTCACCTTCTAATCCTGCTGTTCTAGAAAGGTTCAACTGTAAAATTTAAAAGTAAAACTCCTCCCCAAACCCAGCCCCAAGTTTAATTTTGAAACTAGTAAATTGAAATGAAAAATCCAAAATAATATTTGACACAGAAACCCATTGGACTACCTGTTCTTAAGGGTAAAGTCATATCAAGGTTTCAATTTCTTCAGAACCTTTTTACTTCCTTCAATATCTTATGTAGCACTGTTTGACCCTTCTATCATAATGTATTCAGCATGATTGATTCCTCCCTTTACATCTCCAGTTTTACTGGAGATTAATTCCTGTCTTTGTTTTTCTAAATGCCAGATTAGACCTCTATACAACATCTGAAGGCTTAAAAATCAAGTGGGTACTGGAACCACATTAGACTTGAACAACTCAGTCTTGAAATTCTGACTCTGTCACAACTAATGGAAAGAACCTCTCCTACCAGAAGCCCCTCAGGTTCCAGTAAACTCATGGGGAATTACATCAATGGACATGCAAAATATTGAAAAGTAGAAGAAATTTGTGCTCACAATTTCCAAGTTAAAAAAAGCAGAAAAATAACAAGTTTGTCCTATTTGTCCTAATTATTCATGCTTTCTCTTATTTATGTTCCCTTTGCTTCAGAGTTCCCACTGAGCAGCTTCTGTAAGGTGGTTGGGCCAATGACCTATTCCAGGATCACACATTTACGTCTGGATGGAAACAATCTCACTCGGGCTGACCTGCCACATGAGATGTACAACTGCCTTCGGGTGGCTGCTGAGATTTCACTGGAGTGAGATACCTGGCAGCATCCAGCTTCCTTTGAGGAGGAATTGCGTCATGATAGCTCTTGAAAATTAGGATATGCCTTTAAAAAAAGTGTCAATCTGTGTATTATCCATTCTGTTTGTTAATATTTAGCATGCACTTGGCAACTTTAGGGAAATGTGCATATTTTTACGAACAGTTGTATTTAGAAAGCACAAGAATGACCAAAAGTGACTCAAAATATGCCTTTGTCTGGCTAGGTAAGTTGATGAAAAGTATTCATCTTGATAGAAGTCTATGTCCAGGCATGCAATACGTGCCAGCTGGTACCAGACATACGTGGAAGTCAGGTGGATTTCATCAGAGTGCTGACCAGTGTGGGCTAGCCAGTGTAAATACAAGATTCTTCTCTAATCAATCTGACTTTTTTAATTATTCATGCCTTTTGTATATTGTTATCAATTACAAATGAAAGAATGATTTAACAGTCTAAGACCAATTTAGAAAGTATGAAAATATGTTTTCAGAGCCCATGACATTATTAAATTAACGGAATATGTGAAAGATAACAGGGAAACAAACATTTCTTCAGGTTAAAAAAGTGTTTACTCTTCTTGCCATACTTTCATTTAAACTTTCGTGGTAAGATTTTTATCCATTGCTGGTATAATTGTTATTATAAATAACTCATATATACAAGTATTTTTATTCAATTACTTGCATGCTACTTTTAACCAGATTGTAGAAAATAAAACATAGCAAATAGTATTTTTGTGTCCATATCATTGTCAACTATGTTTCAGTCTTTATAAATTGAAAAAAAAAAATCAGGTTAAGATAATCTAAGCTATTCTATTATTATTAAAATTTGTTGTAAGGTTAAATAAACTGTTTTCTCCACTTTCACGTTTCAATATGTTTGTAAACTTTTAATTTACCATACTTCACTGCACCTGTGTTGGCCATTAAGCTGATACTTTATGGAGTTGGTGGTATGGGAGACACAGCACTATGAAAGAACGCAAATTAATTTCTCAGTATTGTTAAAAGGACAATTAATTCTCTCAGAAGCCATAGGCAATAAGTAAAATGCAGCCCTAGCTACTCATGATAGCGAGATGGTAGGATATTCTCTTTGGGAATGACTAGTCCAAGTATTGTCAGCAGCCTGGAACACACACTAAAATGAATGTGTTAGTAACTGAGAGCTATAAATGTCTTCCTTGCAAACACAGATCATCCCACGGGTACTATTTTCCTTTACACTACTGGGCTATTAAACACTCAGACAGAAACTCTTCTAGTTTCTATAGCAAAAGCAGAAACTATCACCTCTGAAAAAGAAAAACAGCCCACACCAAAACATTTAGTCATCACATTGCCAGTTCCAGATGTTCAGAATCAATACACAATTCACAAAGAAACCTGGAACTAAAACAAAAAAGGATATGCAGGAGACAGTATAAATATTTCCCTCTTTCTTTTTTTTTTTTGGTCATTTTGGAATTCATAATTATTATTGCTTTTTTATCTGCACAAGGAATGATCAAAATTAATCTTTGTTACAAGTGAGCTAGAACTTTCATAGAAGAATAAAGTCTAAAGCTGAGGCTTTCTGAATGTATACCAGAGTGGGAATCACTATGGAATAGCACCTTGGCATTGTAACATAGAAGAAGAAAAACAGAAGTGCATGCAAAAATTCCCAAAGAATAGAAGAAGATATGGGAAACAGCACACAACCATTTCCAGAGGGATTGTAAGCCAATTGCCCCCTTCACAGGAAAATATACTGAACACTAAGACCTCTAGAGCACACTGTGATACTGAGATGTATCACCATATATCTGTGATCTAGCAAACAGGACAGAAATCTATTCTTACTTTCAGATTTCTTTTCAGTGAATCAAGGTTTCTGCTTCTGCGTTAATGAATTGGGTTAAATCATTATAAATACTAAGTTCCCAACCTCTATGTATCTCACAGAAAGAAATAGGCAACAATATACACGTACCGTAGTTCTCAGTTTGTGAAAGTTACATGAATTGTTTTCTAGGCACTAGTCAGAAATGTAGGTGTCTGGCAATACTTAATAAAACTTGGAAAATTATTCACCATAACTTGTAATTTCTGCCCTTCCTGGAAGGGAAGGTGATAGATCTTGGTTATGAAGCTCTCAGCATTCTGGATACTAAAAAATATGATGCCTACATCCCCATTCCCACCTAACTTGATCATATTATAAAATATTTACTTGTACCTGTGCAAACATGTTATTTAAAAGTCATCAGACATGAACAGATAATAACACAGCTGCAGTAGCATGGAGACAGTGGGGTGGGTAAATTAGCCTGAACTAAACTCCGTTTAGGGCTACATAATATGCAGCCTATAGCATAGCTATACAATTTACTTACAATAATACTTGCCCCTTCTGTCAGGTCAAATTATGTAAATTTGTTATGACACTTTCATGTGAAGTTTTGTATGGAAGAATTTACAAAAATCAAGAACTTTTGCAAGGACGTGAATTTGAAAGCAGACATAAGAATGGCATTTTGTTACTAATGTAATGAAAAGCAATTTCAATATACAATATCAAGAGAGAAGAAATTTACCCATGAAGTTTCAGGAACTGGTCTGCAAGGATGTTGCACAGCCATTCGCAAAGATAGAGTCACCTTTCAAATAAACAAGTATTTTCTGATTTAAAAGACATTTTGCATATTAGATTAAATTACAGAAGTTCTCTAGAACGAACAGGCAGTGATTCACATGAATTTCTGGAAGCATAAATTGTCCTATATGCCCTCTGCTGCTTTATAGAGCCCAACATAGTCAAATGGATCAAGAAAGGAGTTGAGTAAAGGTTGATTACACCTGTCCTTCTGGTGCAAGGAACCTGGCAGGGTCCTTTCCCTA